>NW_020856120.1:168794-222097 GCF_000972845.2 Larimichthys crocea
TGGAACTTTAATTGAAAAGGATGAGTTGTGGTCCGGTCTGTCATACAGTCAGAGGAGCAGACGCAGTCGTATTCCCACCTGACGCAGGTTCACTTTTTCGCTAAAGCCTCTAGAAGGACAAGAGGAAGCATGTTCTGGACACGGTCTTAATGTCAGGACGGAGGAGAAAACAAAAAGTGGATAAACTGGAAAAAAGTGATTAAAAACTCGGAAAAAACCAAAGGAGGATCCCGGACGAACCAAGCTGTGCTGTAAGTAGGTTAGTAAGCTTTCCTCCCCAGGGCCCAAGGAGAGAGCACCCTGGTTTTTACCCCTAGTGTGTCTCCACCCCAGTCCTAGGCGCTCACAGGTCCAAGCTAGTGAGTGGGCTGGTGCAAGGCTGAAGCGAAAGTCACCTGCAGGTCATGCTGGTTAATGTCAAGTTGTCATGACAAAGACACTTCTCAGCTATGTGGTTTTGCTTAATGTCAAGTTGTCATGACAAAGATATTTACTGACTAAGTGCTCTTGGTTAATGTCAAGTTGTCATGACAAAGACATGGTCAGCCTATGTCATCTTGGTAAATGTCAAGTTGTCATAACAAAGACACCCCAAACAATGTCAAGTTGACAGTAAAAGATGACATAAGAAACCGCATGACACTTAATGACAGCAGTCATTGACATTCATTAATGTTCATGACAAGTGTCATGTCATAGTTATGACAATGTCATGTCAGTCTTATGAACACCCCTTCAAATAAAGTGTTACCCCAGCTTTTTGACGAATGTCTGAAATGTTGGAAGGACTCCTGCAAAGATAAAGGAAAATAAAATATCAGAGAAATTTAAACTCACAACCTGGAAAAAAAACTGAACACAGCCTTTTGAATACCTTACTCAGCACAATCTATGGGAGTAATTTATAGGAAAACTCTGTGCTACTAAGTACTTTATAGGGCATGTATTCTGTAGTGAAATTATTTTAAAGGCAAACTTCCCAATGCTTTCGGCAGATTATAAGGTTATAATGCTCACATTAAGTTGGTGTTGCTTAGGAAGAGACCAGACAGTTTCACAAGGTTATAGAAAAATGACTGAGCTCATTAATCAGGTATGTCCGGCAATGGATTACAACCACTTATTACTTAAAAACAAAAGTTAAGTTGCAGTTACTTCACTTAGTCATACAAGATACCTCTGAATAAGTTGATTATGACATTTATTCTCTCAAACTTTGTTAAGAGCACAGAGAGATTCGTGCATTTCGATCATGGATTTCCTGTGTTCCTGATCGGGACACTGCTGCCTGCTCTTGCTGAAGAACCTGTACCCTGGCCTTTTCCTCATTTGTGAGCTCATGTCACTTGATAAAGAAACCTTCTGTAGTTCACACACACACACACATATGCATGCATACAGATATATTGGAGGACATTGTTTCACTGCTGATTTGCTCATTCCTAAATATAACCTAGTCATTCTAACCTAGAGTTGTCACGATACTAAAATGAGTAACCACGATACTATACCAGACAAAGTATCGCGGTTCCGGGTATTATCGCGATACTGCGGCCTTTTTTTATTATTATTATTTTTATAAACTGCAATGTATTTGTACAAGTTAGTTTGAAACAACGCCGTTTGTTTTTTAAGCAAAATTAGTGTTGCCACTGACGAAGACGCCACGGCAGACTCGCTGCTCAGGCCCGGTGCTTCTGCCATGGTGAGTGTGTTGTCTCGTCTGGGCGAGACAGAACTTCAGCTTGTTGTTTGTTTGGAAGCGAGTTTCTATCAAAGCGGAGCTGTCTTCGCGGAGTTTTTTCTTGCCGGCAGAAACACACGAACAGCCAATCAGCTAACAGACGGGCGGACCCAGCGTGCGGAAACAGCCTATCATATCCCTGGACGTCACCAGTAACAGGCAAACAGCCAATCATTCAGCAGCTGTGTAGTTCGGTTGCGGTTCCATGTTGGTTTGTTTACAAAGGAGTAGCATGCAGTGAGAAGCCGGGAGGAGAGCAGAGGCGGCCGCTATGTAGCGGAGACTGGCACCGGTAGTATAGTAATCCACGGTAGTACCGTTGTGTAAAATTTCTAGTATAGTAGCGACGGTTATGATTTGGCACCGCGGGGTACCGTGTATACCGTGGGTATCGTGCAACTCTATTCTAACCTGTGTTATGGATCTCAAGGGCTCGCAAGGCCCGAAACATATCGAAAGAAAACATGAAGACAAAAGTTGCCACAAAAACAATAATAACTTTTATTAACTCAAAACAAACTAAATAATTCCCAAGAAAACAACAAAACAGGGGTTGGAGGTTCCCAGTTAAAACAAACAAAAAAGAGGGGGAACACTGAGCCAGCCAGCTGCCTAAAACTAAACCTGCCTAAAACCCACTAAACTAAACTGAAAAGAAAAGAAGACTGAAAACAGGACTACCAGGGAACCTCCGAACCAAAACTAAAATAAAAAAACCGGCTCAACGGACTCATGGCATGGGGGAACCGGAGCCTCAACCTCCTCACCAGGTCACCTGCAGGGAAAGAGTAGAGAGAGGGACAAGAGAGAGAGACACCTCCTTAAGTCTCAAGCTGACGAGACAATAAGTCTCACCTGAGGTCTCTTCTGTGCTAAGAGGAGAGGGGGGGGGGGGGAGACAACAACACATGCCCCCACACACACACACACACACACACACACACACACATACAGTACTACCTCCTGGCCACACGTAACACCCCCACCCAGAGCTTGTGAACAGTCGGGGATGGACACAACAGCGCGACAACGTGTCGGCCAGGATGTTGTCCCGCCCCTACACATACTTAATGACAATGTTGATGGACTGCAGAAAAAGCGGCCAGTGCATCAACCTCTGGTTAGCATCTGGTTAACAAAAACTAGAGGATTGTGGTTGGCGAACACTCTCAGGGAGAGGAGACGGCCACAGCTCCACAGGATTAGTCTGCGTGCCAGCATGTGCAACTGACGTAGCGTAATCCCCATCAGCGCAGCGCCCTGGCGCACCCCGGTGTGACCAACACTCTCCGTGCGCCATGACGCACGGGATCCAGCCCGGATAAGGCCACCCAAAACTGGAATTCCTTCATGCGGAGGCGGCCGAGATGGACTACGAGAATGGCAGAGGCCATCAGCCCGAGTAACCGAAGACACAATCTGAATTGAACAGATTTGCCCGGATGAAAAAGCACGAGACATGCCCTGAAAGCTTTCACTCAGTCCGCTGAGAGGCGCGCTGTGAAAGTCACCGAATCCAGGGATAATCCCAGAAAGATTACACCCTGTGCCGGGGACAGCATGCTCTTTTCCGTTTATCACGAAACCCATATCGACTAGGTGTCGTATGAGAATACGCGTGTGCGCCCTGGCCTCCTGCTCCGATTGTGCCAACAGCAGCCAATCATCCAGATATGTGGCCAAGTGGATGCCCTGCCGTCTCAGCAGGGCTATTGCCGCTTCCGTGCACCGCACAAACACCCTCGGGCTTAAAGACAGACCGAAAGGGAACACACGGTACTCGTAACAGATCCCCTGGAAAGCAAATCTCAGATACTTTCTGTGGGGAGGATAGATCGGGATGTGGAAATACGCGTCTTTCAGATCGACAGAAGTGAACCAATCGCTCTGTCGCACAAGGCACAGCAGAGATGCATGCGTTAGCATCCTGAACTTGTATTTCCTGAGATATTTGTTCAGAGCACGTAGATCCAGGATAGGGCGAATACCGCTCCCCCCCCCTGTTTGGGGACCAGAAAATACCTGGAGTAAAAACCGCTCTGACGCTGTGCAGGAGGTACGACACAGATTGCTCCTTTGTCTAACAGTGAGAGGATTTCCTTCTGTTAAACACGAGCTGACTCTCCCTGAGCCTGGGTGTGTATTAAACCGGCGAATCGCGGGGGAACGGCGGCAAACTGCAGCCTGTATCCCCGCGAAATCGTCTTTAACCCAGGGCGGAGCTGGGAGCGCGGCCCATCTCTCCCATCTGGGGGAGAGAGTGGACACACACCGCCGCCCCTCCACCGTGAGAGGCCCCAACCGCGGTGCAGTGGTGCCCTCTCTTGGCGGAATAGTCACATGGCCCCCGGGTGCCGCTGAGCCCACACAGCCCCTGCCTCGGGGAAAGCTGTGGCTTTCTGTCGAGGGGGGACAGCGGGTGCCGCCACCGCACTGTTTATTTTGACACATTTGGCTTTTGTTAGCTGTGCCCTCGGCCATCGGCCTGGATGCAACAGCGGGACACATTTTATTTTATTTTCGAAAATTTGTGTGAACATGCGTGCTTGTGGACATGAGAGAGGGGCAACTGCTGAACCCTTCAAATGTCCGTTTCTCCCAGTTCGCTCTGGCACGGTCCGTGGCAGCCGGGAGATGGGGGCGTGGTGGGCCTCCAGGTGCATGCTCGAAAGCCAAACAGGTGGAGCTGGAGAACGGGGAACGTCCAGCTGCATCACTGGCGAAGAGAGGGGTGGTCAGGCCGCTCTCTTCTTCTTCCTGGCCTGGTTGTAGACAGCTTGCACGGGCAGTGCGGGCGGAGCTGCAACCGGGACCGAGGATTTCTTGGGCCAGCATGCCCGAGTGGGCAGGGGAGCCGGGGATGGATGGGGTTTCGGCTGTTTAGGCATTTTAAACTGCGAAACCTGGGCGGTCATCTGCGCAAAGCTCTTGCGCGGCGCAGGTGGAGAGGGAGCTGGGGGCTTTCGAGGGAGGCAAAGCCGGAGAGCTTCGTCCTCCTTCTTTTTGGCTTCACACCGCTGTTGCATTGAGTCCAACGCGGAGCCAAAAATCCCCTCCGGGACAATGGGCATGTCCAGAACGTCCTCCTTCTCTCTGTCTAACAGGTTGGCGAGGTTGTGCCACCGCGCTCGTTCCAGCAGAACCATAGTCCCCAGCGCTTTTCTCGTGGCCCAGACCGCGCAGCGTTGGACACGGAGACACAGGTCGGTATCTCCTCCCACGCAGCTGGGTCCTGAGTTTGCACAAAATCCTCACATAACTCAGCCTGATAAGCCGTGAGCAGGGAGAGGACATTGAGCACCCTGGCCGAAAGCGCCACCGTCTTATACGCCTTTTCAGTGAGGGCCGACTGAAAACGGTCAGACTTGGACTGGGGCTCCTGGAGGACACCGCTGACAGCCGGGGGTGAAGGTGGGCCGCAACGAGTGGCTCCATCGAAGGCATGCGGAGCAGACCCAGGCTCTCCATCACCTCACAGTCGAGGGATGAGCCCCCAGGGCTCCTGCTGCTGTAAGGGCGGTCTCTCCATGAGCGCGCCACCTCATACAGCAGCTCTGGGAAGACGGGGAGAAGTTGCTTCGTCGCGCTCTTGGCCAAGGGCAATTTCTTCCCCTCGTAGCGGGACCTGGTGGTCTCAGCTACGACAGTGGGCCAGGGGATGGCTAGCCGGGCCTCAGCGCGTTTGAATAAGTCGAGCATGTCTGAGCTAGGGAGAGGAGAAGCTGGTGTGCTGCCCTCATTTCCATCCCGAGAGGCGATGGAGGCTGCGGGCTGGGTAGCCCGGGCCGGAGTCATGAAGATGTCATCCTCATCCTCATCCTCTGATATGAGGAGGCCCGAGGCGTCAACTTCATCTTCCCCATAGTCCAGTACCAGGACATCTTACTCATGCTGGGGGTTCCGCGGCCAGGTCAAGCTGGGAGCCCCAGCTGGCGCTAGCCTCCGGTTCCACCACCGCAACAGCCCCCTTCTCCTCTTCGTCCTCGACGGCTGCGTCGTCTGAAGGGAGATAGGGGTCATGTCCAGACAAGATGGCCTGGTGGGCTAGCCGTCTGCAGAGACTCACCGCACAGTGTTGACACGAGCCGGGGACTTCGATAGCTAGCCGGGCGTGTTGCAGCCCCAGGCAGCTCGAGCAGACCTGGTGTGGATCTCTGCTCGATATCTTGTTCCCACAGGGACAGGCCCCAGAGTCTCCGTGCCCTCTGGTGTGAGGGGTTTTAGGTTCCATTCCTTGCGAGCTGGTGTGCAGGCAAGGAGTCGAGGAAGTTAACTGGTATGGTAACTCTGAAGAAACCGAGAGATTAGCTGGTGTGCTAATGCTCGGTACTCGAACAGCCGGGGTGAGGCGTCAAGGAAGTTAGCTGGTGTGCTAACTGTGAAAAAGCCAAGAAATTAGCTGGTGTGCTAACACTCGGTACTCGAACAGCCGTGGTAAGGCGTCGAGAACAGTGCTGACCTGGCCGTGGTGGGGCGAGGAAAGCACTGAGTTCGATCTGGTGTGACCGAAGAAACAGAAAATCTCCATGGCTAGGTAGCGCCCAGCGACAGAAGCTGAATAAGATCCGTCTGTGGACAGTTTGGCTAGCTAGCCCAGGACACGAGATATGGTCAGAGTGAGAAGAGGTGTTTGAATGATGTGGTGCCGTGGGCTATTTAAGGTAGGTGGTACTACCGGGAGCGGACAGACACGTTTCACCAGCCAATCAGGATTGGCGTAATGAGATTAATGCTTCTGAGGTCTGCAGCGGGGGCGTGCATCTCATAGTGAGACATCGAGTGAAATATTATGAAAGAGAACACACCTTTGGACTCAACAGGTCAGTGAGAAGAGCAGCCACCGCATAAAAGTTCTTACAGAAACTACGGTAGTAGCCAGCCATCCCAAGAAAACGGCGCAGTTCCTGCTGTGAACTGGGGACAGGGAAGGAAAGGATAGCTTCCACCTCATAGTGCACAGGCCTGACTTGGCCCAGACCAACCACTTTGCCCAAATAGTCGCTGTCACTGTCGCCTGGCCAAACTCGCACTTAGCAAGATTCAAAGTCAAATTGGCATCACGCAAACGGCCAAACACAGAGTGCAGCTGTTGAATTTGCTCATCCCAAGACCCAGAATACACAACAATGTCATCCAAATATGCTTCGCAACCAGAAAGACCTGACAACACAATATTCACCAGATGTTGAAAAGTCACTGGCACATTGCGCATGGCAAACGGCATCACTGTGTACTAAAGGAAAGCATCAGGAGCCACAAAAGCGGAAATTTCTGTCGCCCGAGGAATCAGCAGAACCTGCCAGTATCCCTTCAACAGGTCGAGCTTGGTCACATATCTGGCACCGCCAACATGATCCACACAGTCCTCAACTTGGGGAAGAGGATAGCAATCTGGCTTAGTGACTCCCTTCACTTTCCTAAAGTCTGTACAGAACCGGTCCGAACCATCAGATTTAATAGCCAGCAGGCAGGGGGAACTCCAGGGACTACAGCTGGGTTCAGCAATGCCATGTCCCAACATGTAATCCACCTGCTACTGGAAGCGCACACATTTGTCTGCACACAACCTTCTCCCGGACAACATAGGGCCCACTGTAACATGCCTGTAACGATGAGCCAAGGATGGGCAACAGCACCTTATCACCAGGGCTGAAACTATGGCTCTGCGCATCCTTGTCGAATCAGCGCCTCATCTTGGCCTAGGCAACAACCATGCTCTGTTTAGCCAGCTCACAAGCACGGTGAAGTTTAGAATGAAAATCACGCACATAGACAAGCAGATTCTGTGGTTCAGCACTACCAACCCACTTCTCATGCAGCAGTTTAAGCGGACCACGCACCATATGGGCAAACACAAGCCCTGCAGAACTAAAACCCAGTGATTCCTGTACCACCTCACGCACAGCAAAGAGGAGCAGCTGGACACCCTCATCCCAATCCTTACCATACTCAAGGCAGCAAGAGATTAGCATAGATTTTAGGGTCTGGTGAAACTGCTCGAGCTTACCCTGGCTCTCTGGATGGGTCAATAAAACATGTGATAGAGTGTTGCGTTGTTTTTTCTGGCCGGGTCTTAAGGCCAATGTGCGTCACCACTGTAGGACCTGCCATGTGTGTCAACTCTCTGATTAGGAGAAACTGATGACCAGCCTTAGTGTGGGGAAGAGGGCCTACACAATCTACGATGACACGTTCAAAGGGCTCCCCTACAACAGGAATCGGGTAGAGGGGAAACAGGGGAATGGTTTGATTGGGCTTACCAGAGAGTTGACACACATGGCAAGTCCTACAGCGGGTTACAATGTAGAATTTAGAATTCAGAATTTAGAACCGGAATCTGATGACATCACGGTTCTTTTGCTCTGGTCTTGGCTGTGGCCCTGCCTCGGGTACACCACACATCATGGTAACCCCAGACCCAGAACTTCTTCTTTTGCTTCGATCTTTTAGAATGTACAAATTAGAAAGTAGAATGTAGAATTTAGAATTCAGAATTTGGAATTTAGAACTGGAATCTGATGACACCTTGGTTCCTTTGTTCTGGTCTTGGCTGTGGCCGTGTCTCGGGTACACCACACATCATGGTAACACCAGATCCAAAACGTCTTATTTTGCTTCGATCTTTTAGAATTTAGGATGTAGAATTCAACATTTAGAATTTAGAACCGGAATCTGAAGACATCATGGTTCTTTCACTCTGGTCTTGGCTGTGGCCCTGCCGAGGGTACACCACACATCCTGGTAACCCCAGAGCCAAAACTTGTTCTTTTGCTTTGATCTTTTAGAGTTCGGAATTTAAAATATAGAATTTAGAATTAAGAATTCAGAATTTAGAATTAGAATTCAGAATTTAGAACTGGAATGTGATGACATCATGGTTATTTTGCTCTGTTCTTCCCTGTGGCCCTGCCTTGGGTACACCACACATCATGGTAACCCCTAGAGCCAAAAGTTGTTCTTTTGCTTCAAGCTTTTAGAATTTAAAATGTAGAATTCAGAATGTAGAATTTAGAACCGGAATCTAATGACATCATGGTACTTTTCCTCTGGTATTCGCTGTGGCCCTGCCTTGGGAACAGCAAACATCATGGTCAACCCAGAGCCTGGCGTCACTGGCACAGTTGAGACCCACATCACATCAGATCAGACCCGCGTCACATCAGACCCATATCACAGTTTGCCCAGCATAAGTCAATTTGTATGTATTTATTGTGCTGTGTTTTGACTTCTCTTGACTCCCACGGCACCTCAGGTCAGACCCACATCACATCGGACCCACATCACATCAGATCAGACCCACGGCACATAAGATCAGACCCACATCAGATCAGACCCACGGCACATCAGATCAGACCCACAGCACATGAGATCAGACCCACATCACATCAGATCAGACCTACATCACATCAGATCAGACCCACATCACATCAGATCAGCGACACATCACATCAGACCCACATCATATCAGTCCAGACACACATCACATCAGATCTGACCCACATCACATAGGATCAGACCCACATCAGATCAGACCCACGGCACCTCAGATAACACCCACATCACATCAGATCAGTGCCACATCAGATCAGACCCATATCACAGTTTGCCCAGCATAAGTCAATTTGTATGTATTTATTGTGCGGTATTTTGACTTCTCTTGACTCCCACTCACACTACTTCTCTCCTTTTGTCCAGATTTCTGTCCTGCCTGACCTCCCCTGGTGTCACTGGCACAGTCGAGTCCCACATCACATCAGATCAGACCCACATCAGATCAGACCCACATCTCATCAGATCAGACCCACGGCACATCAGATCAGACCCACATCACATCAGATCAGACCACATCACACCACACCCACGGCACATCAGATCACACCCACAACACATCAGATCAGACCCACGGCACATGAGATCAGACCCACATCAGATCAGACCCACATCACATCAGATCAGCGACACATCACATCAGACCCACATCATATCAGTCCAGACACACATCACATAAGATCTGACCCACATCACATCAGATCAGACCCACATCACATCAGACCCACAGCACCTCAGATCACACCCACATCAAATCAAATCAATTTTATTTGTATAGCCCAAAGTCACAAAGTACATTTGCCTCAGAGGGCTTTACAATCTGTACAGGGAGTGACACCCTCTGTCCTTAGACCCTTGGTTTGAGTGAGGAAAAACTTGCCCACAAAAAACCCTTTAACAGGGAAAAAATGTGGAAGAAACCTCAGGAAGAGCCACAGAGGAGGGATCCCTCT
Source organism: Larimichthys crocea (assembly GCF_000972845.2). Taxonomy (NCBI): domain Eukaryota; kingdom Metazoa; phylum Chordata; class Actinopteri; family Sciaenidae; genus Larimichthys; species Larimichthys crocea. The sequence goes on from NW_020856120.1 coordinate 178,821, forward strand.
CCCAGGATGGACAGACGTGCAATGGATATCACGCGTACAGGACAAATCAACACAAACATATTGTACAATTACAATGACTGACAAAATGACAATGAATCACAATGAATGATAAAATGACCACAGTAGCAGATATGGTAGTAATAATGACAGTAATAATGTGCGTAGTGGACGTCATGCAGGACCACAACAGCAGCCAGAATCCACGAGAACCTACTGGACGACAGAGCACAGAAACTCCGGGGAAGTTTGGTTAGTAACATGCATTAATGAGACATGTCCACAGATGGGAGGAGAGAGAGAGAGAGAGAGAGAGAGAGAGAGAGAGAGAGAGAGCGAGAGAGAGAGAGAGAGAGAGAGGGAGAGGGTTTTCGGTAAGGGAGATGTGACTGCATCTTCAACCAATACCGTGCCTGGCTAGGCATAACCCTGGGGGCGTGGAGTCCCCCGGCAGTCTAATCCTATGGCAGCATAACTAAGGGATGACCTGAGCCAGCCCTAACTATAGGCTTTACAAAAAGGAAAGCCTTAAGTCTATTCTTAAAAGTGTTGACCGGTGTCTGCCTCCCAAACCCAGAATGGTAGTTTGTTCCACAGAAGAGGAGCCTGATAGCTGAAAGCTCTGGCTCCCAATCCACTTTTGGAGACTAAAGGAACCACAAGGAACCCAGCGTCCTGAGAGCGCAGTGTTCTAGAGGGGTAGTAAGGTATTATGAGCTCTTTTACATATGATGGTGCCTGACCATGAAGAGATTTGTAAGTAAGGAGAAGAATTTTAAATTCTATTCTAGATTAATAGGTAGCCATGCAAGGAAGCCAAAATGGGAGAGATGCGATCTCTGATCTTGGTTCCTGTCAGAACACGTGCAGCAGCATTCTGAATTAACTGCAAAGTCCTAAGAGACTTATTAGAGCAGCCTGATAACAAAGAGTTACAATAGTCCAATAGTCCAAATAGTTTTTCTGCATCCGCTTGAGAGACAATGTGTCTGATTTTAGCGATGTTACGTAAGTGGAAGAATGCAGTCCTCGAAATTTGTTTTGTGTGGACGTTAAAGGACAAATCCTGATCAAAGACAACTCCAAGATTCTTTACAGTGGAGCTGGAGGCCAGGGTGATCCCATCTAAAGTAACTAAGTCTCTAGAACTGATTGGTTGCATCAGGCTTGATCGATAAATATAATTGGGTGTCGTCAGCATAACAATGAAAATTGATAGAGTGATTCCTAATAATGTTCCCTCAAGGAAGCATATATAAACAAATAGAAGTGGTCCTAGTAACTAACCTTGTGGGTCCCATGACAAACTTTGGTATGCATAGAGGATTCATTATTGACGTGAACAAATTGAGATCGATCTAAGAAATACGACTTAAACCAGCTTAGGGCGGTTCCTTTGATGCCAATTTGATGTTCTAGTCTCTGTAAAAGAATTTGATGGTCAATGGTGTCAAATGCAGCACTAAGATCTAACAGGACAAGTACAGAGATGAGTCCTTTGTCTGATGCCATTAGGAGGTCATTTGTAACTTTGACTAATGCGGTCTCTGTGTTATGATGCACTCTAAATCCTGACTGAAAATCCTCAAATACTATTGTTATGGAGAAAGTCACACAGCTGATTAGCTACAGCTTTCTCAAGTATCTTAGACAGAAAGGGAAGGTTTGATATCGGTCTGTAGTTGGCTAAGACCTCTGGGTCTAGAGTGGGCTTTTTAAGAAGAGGTTTATTACAGTACCTTAAAGGACGGGTGTACATATCCTGATAATAAAGACAGATTAATCGTATCCAATAAAGAATGACTAACTAGAGGTAAAACATCCTTGAGCAGCCTGGTTGGGATGGGGTCTAAGAGACAGGTTGACGGCTTAGCTGCAGAAATGATTAAAGTTATTTGATGAAGGTCGATGGGAGAAAAACAGTCTAAATACATATCAGGTTTTACAGCTGTTTCCAAACTTGCTGTATCAGAATGCAGATCAATGCCTGTTGAGGGCAAGAGGTGATTAATTTTGTCTCTAATAGTTATAATCTTATCATTAAAGAAGCTCATGAAGTCATTGCTACTTAGACCTAAAGGAATAGATGGTTCAGTAGAGCTGTGATTCTCTGTTAGCCTGGCTACAGTGCTGAAGAGAAACCTGGGGTTGTTCTTATTCTCCTCAATTAAAGAAGAGTAATAGGCTGCTCTGGCATTACGGAGAGCCTTCCTGTATGTTTTGAGATTATCTTGCCAGACTAGATGAGATTCTTCCAGTTTAGTGGCACGCCATTTGCGTTCAGATTTACGTGCCTCTTGCTTTAATTTACGAGTCTGCTGGCTATACCATGGTGCTAGCCTTCTTTGTTTAATTGTCTTCTTTTTCAGAGGTGCAATAGAGTCTAGAGTTGTCCATAATGAGCCTGTAATACTATCAACAAGATGGTCTATTTGTGAGGGGCTAAAGGAAGCAGACAAGTCCTCTGTTACAGTTAGACATGGCATTGAATTCAATGCTGAAGGAATCACTTCTTTAAATTTGGCTACAGCACTATCAGATAAACATCTGCTGTAGAAGTTTCTACACAAAGGCTTATAGTCCGGTAGTATGAACTCAAAGGTTATTAAAAAATGGTCAGACAGAAGAGGATTCTGTGGAAAGACTATTAGATTATCAATTTCAATGCCATAAGAAAGAACAAGATCAGTGTGGTTCAGACAATAAGTCGGTTTATTTACACTTTGACAAAAGCCAATTGAGTCTAATAAAGAGATAAACACAGTACTAAGACTATCATTGTGGTTGTCCACATGAAGATCGTGTAGAGAAGTACGGCAATGAGAGTTGCGACGAGCTCGTCCAGACAGCAGCTGGACCGCTGTGAGAAGGAACTGGCTGAGGTCGCTTTGGAAGACAGAGGGAACTCGTACGGATTAGAGATCTCGAGAGATGAAGAATCCTGTCGATGGGGTCAATCCGATCCATCGGGACGTACAACGACAGCGCAACTTCCTTGCTGCGGTACCTCATCAACTACTACTCCTCCAACCACGTGTGCGAACACATCAGGACTACTCTGAGGAATATGATCCGCTGGTCCGTGTTGGCAGGCTTTGTGCCATGCGTTTTCTTAACTTGGAAGAAAGTCAGAGCTCTTGGCCTCGGCTTGTCCGGGAAAGCTACCGTGACCAATCTCATCTTGTGCAACCCGGTCGTGCACAGGGACGCGTACAGGACACTGGGGTGCAGCGATGACGATGGAGATGATGGCGTGGACGCAGGGGACTGAAGTAAACGCCGGAGACTTGAGCTGGAGCCGCAGCTGGAGCCGGAGTGGGAGAAAGGTGCCATTGCGGCTGAGAAGTCCATGGAGGAGTCGTTTGATATGTGTGCAGCATAATGTGTGAATAAAGAAAGCAATGATGAACCCACAAATCAAACTCTTTATTTCACAATCCTGTCGCTATCCTCAAGTCAAACTCGGGAGTAGCTGTTACTGTGTTCAATAAATCTTCATTCTGAATTCATACAAAGTTCACATTTGTGAGAAAGAGACACAATGAAAGAAATACAAAAATAATAATAAAAATAAAGTGACTCTGTGCACCATGAAGTGTTCTGTGATCTTTATTCTTTATTTGTGTTTTTATTATGCAGAATCATAACTGAACATACATGAAGGGCCCTGAAGAATCTGAACACTCTAAAGGGTCTTTTACACGGTAGGCTTTTTCACAGCCAGCAAGATACACTACTGGTAGATGCACGGGATGAAAGTTTGTAACAACTGTACAACAAGTGACAATGACACCAGTGGTTCAAAGCTCGCTGAAGACAAGTAATGAAATAGAAACTCTCAGAAGCAGTCCGACTTGGTAAACTTATTGTGGACATTTTTAACACACTTTTTAACAATCACATTTCCCACACACGCTCCCCAGTAAGTTCTCGAGGCAGTCAAAAATTCAACACGTCGTCACGTGAGGTATTTTCTGGTTGTTGTCGTTGTCGTTGTTGTTGCTGTCGTCCCTGACTACATGAGGGAACAACCAAGACCCTTCGGCGGTTTGCAGGGGCTCGCTTTTGGCTGAGGGTCCACGTTCTGTTGAGGCTCGGGTGGCAGAGATTGCAACGAAGAACATCTTCTGCATATCGTTGACGAGGTCTCCTCGGAAGGGATCGTAGTAGGGGTCTCTTCAACAGCAGCAGATGCAAATGGGATCGCAGAGTCATCAGGAGGTGACCAGGAGGTGCTCACGGACTCGCAATCGGGAGCGGTCGCTGTGAGGGCTGAAGGTTGGACGTGGGACGGGATATCCTCGGCCGCCGTCGCTCACTGAGGCCAGTGTCCTCGGGAAGTCGTCAAATGAGACGGAGAGAGCGGATGCTCTCCGCTGTCTCCCTGGTACCGGGAGACCAGGTCAGAACGCACTCGACGAGATCTCATATTGTACACAGTGTTCATTGCTCTTTTCACGTCTCGCCTGGATTTCATCCTGGTTTGTGTTCCATGAAAGTTTTTGTGGCATTCTGCATCCTCTCTTGTCTTCTTCCTCATCTCCAGGCTCCCTGGGTTCAGGGTCTAAGCTCACAGCATGAGAACGCCTCGGTGGTTTAGATTTCTTATGAGGAGGCGGCACTCCGGCGGCGTTGGACACATTGTCCTCTTTGACGTTACGCACCTTGCGCTTTCTTGTGACTCCGAACGCAATCTCGTCGCGCTCCTCGTGATGTTCGTCTCGCTTGATCATCGTCGCCCTCATCGCTCTCTCTTCCTTGGTCGGGGTTCGATCGGGATGAGGGCAGAGCAGCTGAGATCGAGGGTCTAGGAAGCAAGGCTCGAGCGAGTGGTCGTCTATCGTAATCGTCGCCCGCCACTGTTTCGAGCGGTCCAGTTGAACTATGCCCCTGATCAGCCAGAGATGTTCTAGGCTGAGCTCCATCACCTCTGCTAGCGACACCCTTATCCACAAGATCTTTTTTAAGGAAGGCACACGTGTTTGCAGGCAAACGTCTATCGGCATTGACTTGTCTCGCAGAGTCTGTGTGAACATGTTGATCTGCTGAACGGGTTCGACCTTTAAACTGGCACATTTCTTGTGTTTTTCGTTAGGCTTGTATTGCACAAAGCAGCACTCTTGGCCCTGTGATGCTACGCCGAACAAGCAATCAAGCATGACCAAGTCGTCTGGTATGGTTCCTAAAATCCTGGACAGGTCGAGGTTCAGGGGGCCGGGACATAGAGGGACAGGAGAAAGGCATTGTCTGAGGCTGATACGAATAGGAGAACATGGTTCAGGCTCTCAACTGTAAGGCCAGAAACTCGAGTGAGCTGGCGAGAGCTCGGGAAAACTAAATAGGCGTGCTCCAGCCGGAGCTCTCTTCCACTATCCACCTAGGTGTCTCTGACTGCCAGGCTGGTACCCTATTACCTCTCTCTGCGATCTCGAGTAAGGCATGCTTCCAAAACTCTGAGGCCTTGAAAGACCTCTTACAATAGAGACACGGTACGTACTCTACGCGAGAGTGGCAGTTCAGACAAGCGGAGTCGTGGTGAGCATCATCGGCGTTGTCTAAGGCCTCTTCTGCCTCTCTCAGCACCGTTGATGGGACGGTAAACTCGGCTCTCTTAACCGAAGGAGATCCACCCCTCCTTTCGCCTGTGATCGACACCGTCTCTGGGACCAGCCTCATGTAGCCAAAAATGCTGTTGTCCTCCCTGTATAGAAAATGCCACTCTCACGCCAATTGTGACGACTGCAACAGCGTGCGTTGCAACGAGCAGTTGTTGTTGTTGTTCACGGCGGCTGCCGCTTGCTTCTGTAGTTCCGATATGTAAGCCTCTATTCCTTTCAAGCGTCTGCTACATGCTCTCGTTAAGTCCCGCAGCTCCTTGACCTGGGCCTGTATGTTAATCTCAGCCCTGTTCACGGTGGTGGACCGCTCTGCCTTTGCCAGCAGCAAGTGTCTGTTCACGATACCCCACACCCTTAGAACCCGAGCTGCGGAGGTAGAATCGTCGCTCGACATGGATGCGCCCGTCCGTCTAAGACGGCTAGAAGCTCTGCTGTACTCTGCGCGCGGCTCCCCTGCGGTCGACCTCCAGCCTTCTCCCTTCCTCTTAAGTATGTCTCACACGTGGTTCGGCGGGCACTGCGGCCCCCTGTCGCATTTTCAGACCATTGGGGCCATACGCGAGCCCGGTCGTTAGGCCGCGAGATCTGCTCAAGGCCAGTCTGAGCGTCTGCTTTCTGTAGCCCAGGTCTTTAAAGTCGACTTTGTCCAAGCCGGGGAATCCGCGAGGCAGACAGCGGTGGGGTTTTCGCTCTATGTGAACGCTTACCGCTGTGATCAGCGCCGCTCTGGCGCTGACTTTACCCTCTTCTCTCAGGTACGCCTCGTGTGCGACTATCATTTTGTCATGCAGAGCGCTCGGATTGTCGAGGAGCCACGAGACCAGGTGAATAAACTCTGGGTTCTTCAGATGGTAATTGGCGAGAATCTTGTCCTGGAACGACGAGAGGTCGCTACGGTAACGCTCAACGAATGCACCTCTCACCGCTTCTCTGTAGCCCGGCCAGTGCTTGGGGTGGTCGCGGTCTCTGACTTGCATGAAGTATGTCTCTGTGAGGTACAACAGACACATCTTCTCCTGGGACGTCAACATGCCGCGCCGCTCCTGAGCGAGCTTGCAGCACAGCCTGTTGAGATGCACGTGTATCTCTGTGAGCCTGGCCACTTTGCCCAGAGCCTTCAGGAGCTCCTCTGCTACGTTCCTCACTTTTTGCAAGTTGAGAGACATCGAAGAGAAGAGTTGATGTCTAGTTTCCTCGCCGGCCACATTCACGGAGGAGAAGAAGAAGGGCGTGTAGAAATGCCTTATGGCGTTCTTCATGTGGATAACAATGGTCGACGGATTGGCCACTCCGTACATGTAACAGGTCAGGTTCTCGTTGCTGACCGTGAAGGGCTTGGTCGACACCACGGAGGTTCCCTGCGATAGGGCTACGGTCTCAAAGACCCCTCAGAAGTAGGGCTAGAGCAAGTACTTTGCGTTGGATGTGTAGTTGGCGCTGTGGTTGGGGTTGGACGAGAACTCTATGCGAGTGTTTTTGCATCCGTGTTGAGAGCGCAGCCTCTTCTTGTCTGACACGAACCTCAGTCTGCTCGAAAGCTTGGTTTTGGTGGTGTTGGACTGTACCCGACCATACCGTCGGTGCCGCTTGGAGAATATGGTCACGTTGAACTTCTGATTGCCGACGGTGTTCACGTGCAGCACATGGAGGAAAACATTGTTGTCCAACTCAACCACGCAGCTACCCGTGTCCCTGAGCGTTTCGTTCGTTACATGAGCAGAGGTGGTGGCGACGTAGGCGCTTGAGCCGACGAGTCCACCGCGTCCCGGCTCGGTTCGACCGATCACGTCCCCGTCAACCTCTCTGCGGTTTGGGTTTGTACAGCCAGTGAAGGACGCTCCTGTTGCACTCAATGTCCAGGGTCCACAGGACTGCCAGCCACCAAAGACGGGACACTCGAGACTAGTAGAGTCTGTTGCCGGCGGTGACTCACCTGGATCTGCGAGCGCCATCCTCTACTTTATTAGACCTGGGGTGCCGTGGGTCTGCTGCGGGCGACAGAACGGGGCACTTTCTCGCGTTTGAAACCGGTTGACTTCGGCCGCGTCCACTGCCCACGGAGAACGGAAAACAGCGCGGCCCTGAGCTCGCTCGGACACAAGTTCAGGGAGTCCTGGCGTCGGAGGAAGAAAAGCTCCACATTACACAGCAGGAGCCTATGGTTGCCAGCGTACACGAGCACCAAATGAGACCAGAGGAGTTCCACGCCGATCTTGGTCTCGTTGGAAAATTCAGCAACCTGACCCCTCTGGGTCCTGTACAATCCCGTCATCAGGCGCGCCAGCAAAGCTTGCGCAGTTCGCTCGATCGTGACACTCGGACAAGAGGCACAGCCTGCAGTACATGGGTAACAACTTTCCCAGGAACTGAACCGTGGTCAGGCCGTCGGTCTTCAGAACTGCGAACTCAAAGTGAGCTGGTCAAAGTGAACATAGGCCCGAGCCGCGGGAGACCAAACGTTAGGACCTGAGGTTAGCTTGCGGTGTTTTACCAGACACTCTATTAAGGCTTCGTCGGACAGCCGGACCTCTGACGCGGTTGGCGCGCTCCAGCTCACCCATTAGGTACTCGAGAAAGATATGGTATCTCACTATGTCCACCTGCCGCCTGGTGCATCTGCCGACGACAATGGGGGACTCGAGAAAAGACACCCCGGAACTGTTCTTTATAGCGACCGCCATCAAGGCGTGCTACGGAGCGCTGCCTTGTTGGAAGGAATCGAGCAAGTGGACGGTACAGCCACGGAACGAGCTGTTACACCTAAACATGCTTCATTTCATACATTTGTGAGTGTGTGTGTGTGTGTGTGTGTGACTTGTCAGCTTTACAGTAGTGTCTGTAATGGAAACGTGAACTTGTAGGTATAATAAAACAAGTGCACAACATAGATACATATTAGAGACATATTTTTTTTATTGCGTACTACACCTCGATGCTGTTATTCTTAACAGCTGACATGAGTAAGCCAAAGTCCGAGAGGAAACCCCTCTCTTGATTCTCTCGACCATCTTACTGATCGTGCTCTTGGTCTCACTGGTGAGACAGTCATTGCACCGACTCCACTGGGACATATACAGGATTGTGTCGATGCACCTGTTGCTGTAAATCTTGACGGGGTAGGAACAGCCCCAGCGCTTGGACATTTTGACAGTGCCGTAGCTGTCGACACTGTTCGAGAATACTCTCATGTTCGACAGTGCCATCAGTGGTGTGTGGATCATGTACTCCTTGTTAGCGAACATGGAGGCGAAGCTCATGATGCCCGCTTCACTCATGAACACAACCCTGTTGTAGCAACATCCCTTCTCCTTCATGATCTTTCGAACCACTCGTCTTGTGTCTCCGATCAATTTCAGTGAGGTTTTCATGTAACTTGGAAGGCACTCGTCGTCAGCTTGCAACCACTCCATAGCTTCCAGGTCGGAATGGTTGATGCCGAACCTAGCCGGTCTACAGAACATTGATCCCGACAGCTTGAGCGAGTCGCCGTAGAGCGCCTTGAACACGTTTGTGTTTACTGTGTTCTTTTCATGTCTGAACTTAGCAGCCATAGTCAATGAGACGAGACGTTTGCACAGGATAACATCGACTGTGTCCGGAAGGTAAGCGAGACGGGCCAGCTCGGCGTAGAAGAAGCCCATGATCATCATTACAGTCTGTGTCATGGTCATGGCCAGGGTGAGCGTGCACATGGGCAAGGCTCTGTGGCACACGGTTAGCTGATACTTGCTGTCGTAGGTCAACTCCTGCTTGTGGTACATGCTGTTGTACCTGGGGTCGCTCATGCCTTTCACACGAGCCACCTCTGTAAATTCACCCGCGTTGAGTGCGTGGTGGTAGCGTGCATAAAGGAAAATGCCCCTAATCACCTTGCTAACCCCCACGGACTTGTAGCTCGTAGACAGCATGTCGTCCAGATTGTTCTTCTGGTCTGGTTTCAGGGCCATGCTCAGCATAGTTTTCATCATGGCGTTATCCGAGATTCCCAGAGCCACCGACGTGAAGATCTTCACCTCGCCCTTGACCCTCTCCCTACCCTGACTCAGAGGGGGTCTCTTCTCCTCAGGCCCTGTGAACATGTTACCGAAGTAGAGAGTGTTGCCTTTGTTCTGTCCAGCGAACCCTACCCCAACTATGTACAGGCAGCTGTTTGACGCTTTACTCAGCTCCATCATTAGGTTCGCGCTCTGGTGACGCACCGCGTCTGAGAACTTGCTCATAGATCTCCCTATGGTCGCCATTACTTCCTCTGTGAAGTCACTGTTTGCGTGACAGGGCAACATGTTGGAGATTGTGCCAAATATGCCACACTGCATGTACGCCATCACATTGTCAGACATGAGGTAGGAGCAGATCTTGAGGGCCTTTTCATCAGTCTGGCCTCCCATCATTTTCAGACTGGAGTCTTTAACCATGAGCATCCTGTTGCCCATCTGGGGAGCCACAAACCAAAGCTTTTTGCTCTTACCCTCTATGATCTTGCACTCTCGCATACGTTCCATTATGCTGTGTTCCGTCCAGTACATTCCATCCCTCAAGGACACATCACAACCCCTGCTGTCCAGCTCGTAGCCTGTGAACAGCCTGTAATATTTACTTTGGTTCTCTCGCCCTCTCGCTCCCCCTCATAGTAAGGAATGAACATGGGCTTCCCCAGAGTTGCCGCGCACAAGGGGTTGCAGAAATTGACCTCCAGGAAGGTAGCTGACGCGACGCTCATAACGGTAGCGAGGTCCTTCTGCTCCATGCAGCTGCTCACAAAAATAGCTAGCAGCTGAATCAGGTACAGAAATAACATGTGCTTGGGCTCCTGTCCACATTCATGTGGTATATTTTCACAGCGCAGCTCCTCAAGATCAAACAGTTCCAGCAACTGAAACACGGTCCGACCCGTTTTGCGTTTGGGGACATCGATGAAAGCGCTCCAGTATGAGCTATTCCCACCCTCATCATCCTCCGCGGTCATATAGAGGGCTTCGTCCTGTGACGCTTCGTCAGTCAGGAACTTCTTGTACAGCAAGAGGACCCTCTCACGAGTGAACGATTTGCACAGGCCCAGAAGCAGCGCTCGTTCAGACTCTGCGTTTATCTTAGGCACGCACTGCAGAGATAAAAAGTGGCCGAGGTGTTCCATGTGCACTTTCCTCGTCAGGGAAGAGGTCTGGACAATAGAGATGCAACACCACGGGAGAGTCGAGGAGCACCGGCGCGAACGGGTTGGTGGGGCAAGGGTACATGATGCTGGAGTCGTGTGGTCCCATCGCTATGCAAAATCCATCCTGTTGCAGGCTTACCTGGATTGTCTCAACAAAGTCTGGCATTCTAAGCAGAGAGATGAAAGCTCTACGCCACGGATACAGACACAACTGGTCAAGATGCTCACGTCCAAGACGGGGATCGCAGACTATCGAGAGGCTTACGAATTCTGTGTGGATCTGTGGGACGAACTGTCCTTAGCTCTGTGCGAATCACAAGGTTCGAGTCTCGTGCCGCCAAGTAGGGACGAGCTGTGTCAGATGCAGGGCAGTGGAGCAATGATCAGACTGGCTCTCCTAGCCGACTTTTATAGGTACTTAAAGGAAGACCTAGCCTTAAACGAGGAGGAGTCTTCGAAAAAGTTGTGTGCGATTAGAGCCGAGACATTCGAGATCATCACAGCTAGTAGACTGGATGCCCGACCGGTACTCCACAAGATCACCGTAATCCCAGTGCCCACTGGCCATCTAACTGGGCTCGATTCATCCATCCGTGACTCGCTTGTCCGACCGACGGAGCCGATGGGGGGGTACGCTGCACCCGCTCAGATACCAAACACCGCCCGCGATTCCTCTCCTCAAAAAGCCAAAGGGGGACAAGAGCAAACCGGATCACCTCTTGGTGGGAGGCTGAATTCGGATGTTACTGGGGACAAGACCAAGAAGGAGGGGAAGAAACAGAAGCAAGCAAGCAACAAAGACACGGATCGAGACAAATTGCCTTCATGTACAGGGGTGGTACAGACAGAGAGGGAGAAGAAGCAGACGAAGACTACAAAGATGAAGAAGAAGAAGAGGGACAATACGAAAAGCGAACAAGGAAGAATCGAGATGGCGGAAGGAGAGATGAGGACGCTGGCTTGTGGTCATGGCTAAAGGATTGCAGAGCCGAACGAGCCACAGACACAGGTTCTGGGAGCTCTACTATCAGCCGTCTGGATCACAGCAGTGGAGAGCGGACGAAAGTGGTAGCAGATCTTCTACCGCAATGGGGTACTGGAAACAATTCACATGTCAAGCTCTTAGATATCATATCAAGACTCTTCCCTTTGGTCATCGAAGCGGACTCCTCAACTTGTAGCGCTGCACCCGATGTCTCCATGACAGCCTCCGACCAAAGACCCCTCGCATCTGGCTCCCTGGATGACACCTTGGTAGCAGTTGAAGCGCTGGAGAATAATTTTGACGAACTGGCTGAATGGTTTGAGACGTTTAAGAGTACGAAAGCTCGGGATATCATAGGGTTTGATCTTGCTATGGAACTGTGCGGCTGTTACGATCTCACAGTCCGTAGACTGGGGACCTGCCTACGAAACACATTTGAAGCGTGCAGGTTCATACAAAGCACACAACAGGTTAAACAGGCAGACCGAGTCCTGGGGAACATTGAGGCCAGTCAGGCGAACCACATCCACGAATTAAAGGGTCTACTTGAGAAACTCTCTGGCACGCTCGATCCTACAAACGACTCCCAACTCACCGTTCTAAAGGGGGCCGTCCAGAGATTGTTGGCATGTGACACAGCACGCCCGTCGTCAACGTCTCGCATAGAGTCCTTGGAGAGAGAATGGGGTGCAGTACTCGAGATACGACGCATTCTCATTCAAATTATCGGCGACCTCTGTGATTGGATTGTCAATTTAAAAACTGAGTACAGACAGAAGGAGATTGACTTAACGCACACTCGAAAGGAAATCGCACAGTTGCAATGTGAGCGCAATGAAGCCAGGAGAAAAGTGGCTACCCTGGAACAACGCACGACCATGTTACAAATGTTAAACGAAGATATTGAAAAACAATTCAACAAGGCTGTCGCACGCAGGGATAAAGCACAAGAGTCGTGTCGTAGAACAGAAACCTCAAACGATGACTTGAGAAAACAAATTATCCAGATGAGAGCCGTTCAAAATGAAACTGACGCGATGAACCAAAAGCTGTTACAACATCAAGACCATGTGAAAGAGCTCAAACGCATGATAGCCGAATGTGAAGTTGAAGACGATGACCGCCTTGAACGCATAGTGGATCTTACCTCTGAAATATACTATCTGAAGACCATGAATGGACAATTGTTACACTTTAAATCTAGATTGTCCCAAACCCTAGAACAACTGTTTGGTCTTAAAAAGTGCGATCCTGAAAATGTGACAGGGGAAATCGAAAAGACGCTTCGGTTGGAAGGATAAAGAATATGCTCAAACAGAAGTGTGTACGTGTAATTAAGGATGGTGACGACGACGATGACGACATCACCAGCGGTAACGCTGACTTTGGGTGCAAACGAGATGGACATCCCTGACACCACGGGTGAGAAGTTCACAGACTACGAGAGTCAGATACGCGCTGTCGTACAAAGTCTGAGTTCAGAGCACACACCCATGGAGGTGAGCGGAGACAAACCTGTGAGGCGAAAAATAGGGCGTCTAAGACGAAGGAATCTTGAAAAACACGCAGGAGTCACAGCGGAAGACCACCTCACGTTCAAGAAGCCAGAATGTAGAGCCTCACTGCGGTGTCACCGCCGAGAAACAAGACATCCCTCGGTCGGACTTCGAATCACAAGTGGACCGGCAATGGGATGTCAAAAGGAACGGCTGTCAAGTTATAAGTCAACGGAACAGGCTTGGGCTTTCCTCGGCCCAGGAACTAGGACACCATGCGGTTCACACATTCGACATTGAACCTACTAAGAGAGAGATTCTGATGTACATCGCAAAAGGCCTTAACAGTGAAGACGTGAAGATTATCCACCTAGGAGACATGCCTGTCCAAAAACTATTGGGGGTGTTACAAGTTGAGGAGTCGTCCCTCTGGGATTCCACTGAAATCACACAAGGCTCCTGTCACTGCCCGCAGATGGAACAGATCTCCCAGGGACTCAAATATGCCCTTTTTATATGCTGGGCCCCGAGTGGGGAGCACGAGGTGTACGGGAATGAACACAAGAGGTCTCTCATGTATGTTATCGTGACATACAGAGACGAGACGATGAGATCGTACTACCTGCTGTGCTACGAGGTAGGTAAAACACGACAGTTCGTACATGTACAATCTTGCAATTCACATCACATTTTCAGGTACCTGAACATGCCTTTGTACATAAAGCAGACGGCACGTGTGAAGTACCACGGGGTTCTTACAGCGGACCAACACAAGTCGTAGACACTGTTGAAACCGATCGATCATATTACATACACCATACACCATAACTACATAGAATCCAACACGCTTGTCTCATTGTTATAATGGTTTATTTATTACAGGTCATTTATACTATCGTGTCATGTACAATGAATGTGTCATTCTCACAAAATGTACAGTGTCTCATTGTTGTAATTGTTTATTTATTAAAGGGCATTTATACTATCGTGTCATGTACAAGGAATGTGTCATTCTCACAAAATGCACAAATAAATACAATCATGTACAATGAATGTGTCATTCTCACAAAATGTACAAAAACACAGTAACGCGCTTCCCCAACCTGAAGGATTTCACATCTGATAAGTTGATAAAAACAGCCTTCGAAGTACTGTAATTGGACGATTGCAAACAAGACATCTGTTGCTGTTGCATGTACATGTTACATGTCCACACCCGGCGAGCCAATGTTTTAACTTGCTGCATGCCTGACATTCAGGATCCAATTCTGGGGTCTTCTTAATGACATAGTGCTGGGGCGATTTGGCTCTGCAGACACCGCATGTGACCAAACAAGTCTGACAACACAAATGTCCACATGGCAGGGCGTAGTCAGAAATTTTGTTGCAGCAGAAACAGACAAAGGGGTGATCGTTTTCCTCGGTTTGACTGTCCCTCTCACCTTTAGCACATGTTGGACCTATGAGAAAACATTATAAAACAAAATCACTTTTACAATTCTACAGTGATGTCTGCAACATTACCATTTGCAATACATGTAACGCAGAATCACAGTACCTGTGAGAATGATGTCGTTGTCCTGCTCCATCTCTACGATGTATTCACCGCAATGTCCTTTTATTGCGTGACTAGAGACGAATTGACCGTCGGCCTCGATCACGCTGCTCAGTTCACTCATGGTATCCTCGTAGTAAAGGGCCACTGTTATTAAGTCCTCTGTCAGCCTCTTCTCTTCGAGCGACACAGCCCCCCCACTGCTGTTGAAATGTCGGATGTATGGCTTGTATCTCAGCGCCTCTCGTCTGGCACGCACTTTGATGTGCTTCATTTTGTAGTAGAACGTGGAGATCCCGGATGTAGAATTGAAGGAGGTCCCCACTGGGATCCTGTTCACAAAAACTATATTCATCATGTGGTCTCTCAGTGCTGTGCAAGGAGACCTCGCTGACAGGCACACTGCAGAATTCCAGACGTCGGAGCAACGGAGACCATGCTTCCGCATAAGGTCGTATATCGTCTGGGGCTCGGTGCATTGCACTGTGATCATGTTGGTGACATACCCGGGGATCAATACTAGCAGGCTGTGAGGTTCCTGTCAGGGTGACATGAAACAATCAAAGAATTGATGGAAATGGCGTATATAAACTTCTTTCTTTCTTTTTTTTTTTTTTGACAAAAATATAAGAGAGAATGTGCTCAGCACTTACATGTCTGCAGGACAGCTTAAACATCGTCTTATCGTCCGCAATGGTCAGCTCATTTCTTTTGGTCCAATTGCACTCTTTCACCATTGCCACTGTCTTCATGACATGTTCGTAGAAGCTAACTCCTAGCTGAATCTCGGTGCGCGTGACATTATATGAGTTGAAAATTGAAGAAGACGGTTGTTCTTCTGTCAACAAAGCCTCAAAAGTTCCCATGGCCATTAGATTTAACACCTGGTCCGCCCATAGCTTCTTCATTATAGTGAGCAGTTTGAGTGTATAAGCCTGAACATCAACACTGGATAGGTGAGCACAAATAACCGTCAAATGCTGGTTCACATATTCCGCGTGCGTCCACCTGCTCACATACCACCCACTACCTACTGTGGGGAAATTGATGTGTTGCTGTGCCGCGTGGCTCCATCGGATAACCATTATCATGTACTCCATCTTTTTAAACCTCAGCAAGCAGGCAGAGATCTGTTTCTGAGGAGAACCAAGCACAGTCTGATCTCTTCTGCTTTTATGCACTGAGAAGGACCTTAAAAGGTCCGTACAAATCTGAATCATCCCACCGGTGATGCAAACTGGATTGGATGAGATTCATCCCAGCTAGCATCTCCGCCTGCTCCAGACTTTATTCATCCGACCACACACCCTATATCCGACCGCATGCTATTCATTTGTCCAACCACGTCTCGTTTGTCCCACCGAGATCTCCCACTCGGATAGAATAGAGGAGTGTGTGGGGCGGACTGCGGGCGACTCATCGCCAACCTGGCAGCTGGTCGGATGATTCGCCCTCAGTCGGACAATTCATGCTCGCTTGGTGAGTCAGAGTGGGGAGGGAGGCGCCGGTTGGACGACTCACCCTCGGTTGGACAATTCATATTTGCTCGATGAGTCAGAGTGGGGAGGGAGGCGCCGGTTGGACAACTCACCCTCGGTTGGACAATTCATATTTGCTCGATGAGTCAGAGAGATGTGTACCACGGGTACAGATGTGTAGTCAGAGATGTGTACCATGGGTCCAGATCAAACACTTTTAAGGATTGTATCATTGTACTATTCAATAAAACATAGGTGTGTCACAATCCACTCCGGTCCCCTGCTTGCTTTTCCCTCTTACCTGCACCCAGTAACTTTCCACTCACCTGTCAGCCCCGCCTCCTCATCAGTCACCATGGTTTCTCCCGCCTCCCACACCTGCTCCTCATCAGTAATCAACCCTGTATTTAAGCACCAACCTCCAGACACTCTTTGCCAGATTGTTCTTCGCGTCATGCAAGTCTTTCCAGCACTTTTGTCCGGACTGATCTCCCGTTGTCAACCCTGACTGCCTTTGACCTGCTCGTCTGTCTCTCCCCCGGTAATCACCTCAGCTTTTCGTCCCCGACCACGAGTTCTGCCTCAGTGTTTCTGGTGTCTGTCTGCCTGTTTCCCTGGCTGTTTGGAGGTTTCCCCGGGCAGTCTGTCCCCCTGCTCCAGTTCGTTGCCACAGACTCTCCGATTGAACTCAGGACTTATTCCCTCTCTCTCACCTGCCATATCGCCTGCTGTGAGTTTCTCAATAAGGAACATTACTAAGTATCCCTTGCTGTTGTGCTGCATTTGGGTCCTACACAAGCCCGTTTCAGTACAATCTGGCCAAAGCATGGATCCAGCACACACCGCTTCGCCAGAGCTACGCCTGGAGAGGGTGGAGAACATTCTCCAGCGACACGAGGCATTGGTTGCTTCCACCGCAGCCGAGGTACGCCAGGCTACCGTCACTCAACAACAGGCTGCCGCTAACCAGGAGCAGACATTAGCGGCATTAGCTTCACAGATCCAGCAGCTCACTACTGTGATCTCACAGAATATGGTCCAGAACCTACCTGCAACAGCGCCTGCTGCCGTACTCCAACCAACGCCACCTGGTCCAGTTTCTGAACCCCGAGTTGGGGCTCCGGAACGTTATGCGGGGAACCCAGAGGTCTGTAATCCGTTTATTACGAACTGCTCAATCCTGTTCGCCCTGCAGCCACACACATTCGCCTCTGAGGAGGCCAAAGTGGCGTTCACCATTAATCACCTCACGGGGAGGGCCCGCCTGTGGGGAACCGCTGAATGGGAACGTCAAACTCCTGCTTGCAGCTCCTTCAGAGACTTCGCTGCTGAGCTCCGGAAGGTTTTTGGCCCACCTTCCCAGGGTCCAGATGCTATGGGCGGTCTCCTGAACCTCCACCAGGGGGACCGCTCCGTGGCTGACTACTCTATTGACTTTCGCACCAGGGCTCGAAGAGTAAATGGAACACCGAGGCCCAGTGCGACGCCTACCTACAGGGGCTTGAGGAGTATGTTAAGGACGAGCTGGTGTCATATGATCTCCCTGCCACTTTGGATGAGCTCATCGAACTCACACGGCGGGTGGACCGACGCATCCAGGCCAGGCGGGAGGAGAGACGGCGAGGACGGTTTGGGCATCCTCTTCCTTCCCAGTTCCGTGCAGTACCGGAGGTATCCTCTTCCCGGCCTGAACCTCAGAGGGGAGATTCAGAACCTATGCAGGTTGGCAGAACCACTCTGTCACCAGAGGAACGCCAGCGTCGTCAAAGACACAACCTATGTCTGTACTGTGGACAAGACGGACACTTCGTCTCCAGGTGTCCAGCAAAAAGCCAGGTCTCACCAGTAGCGAGGGATGTACTGGTGAGTCCGACCTCTGAACTGTCCCTCAGGAAACGCCCCCTCTGCCATGGTCGCCTGCTGCGACCAGGGGGCTCCCACTCCCTTGCCGTCTTCATTGACTCTGGCGCCGACGTCTCCATTATAAATGAAGAGCTGGCCCAGCAGTTGGAGATAGAAAGGGTTCCGCTGCCTCAGCCTGTCCTCGCCAACGCCCTGGACGGTCACCTGCTCAGCTCCTCCACTGGTCTCTCCCCTTTTCAGTGTGCTTATGGATACCAGCCACCCCTATTTCCAGCCCAGGAGAGGGAGGTTTCTTGCCCCTCTGTACAGGCTTTCATCCGCCGGTGTCGCCGCACCTGGTCCCAGGCCAGATCCACTCTCCTGCGGTCGGTGGGCCGTTACACAGCCTTGGCCAATCGTCGCCGCACCTCGGCTCCTGCTTATCAAGTGGGACAGAAGGTGTGGTTGTCAACCCGGGACCTACCACTCCGGGTCGACTCGAAGAAACTGGCACCCAAGTTCATCGGCCCCTACGAAATTCAGAAGGTCATCAACCCTGCTGCGGTCCGCCTCAAGCTTCTGGAGAGTCCCTTGATTCCTGCTACCCCGACTCCTCCGCCACCTCGCCTTATCAATGGAGACCCAGCCTACACGGTTTGACGGCTTATCCGCTCTCGTCGCCGTGGGAGGGGCATCCAGTACCTGGTTGACTGGGAGGGATATGGTCCAGAGGAGAGGTCGTGGGTCCCCGCCAGCTACATCCTTGACCCTCAGCTCATTACTGACTTCCACCAGCAGCACTCGGACCAGCCCTCCAGGATACGCCCGTCCACTGATAACCCCCGCCTGAGCGCCTCTGGTGCCCCACCCATCCCCGGCCCTAGCGAGGTGGACCCGCCATCGTCCTCTGTGGACTCTTCATCTGAGGACGAGGGGACCTGCCTTTGACCTGCTCGTCTGTCTCTGCCCCGGTAATCACCTCAGCTTTTCGTCCCCGACCACGAGTTCTGCCTCTGTGTTGTAGATCATGGAGCTCTCGACTGAGATCCAGAGTTAGAGAGTACACACACACACACACGCATATAACAACGAGGAGACATTTTTCAAAGGCTTGAATACCATTTTATTATGTGCTAAATTAAACATTGTAGGTGCACATGAATGAGAAATACAACAAGATGCAGGTCGTCCTCGGTGTTGTAGATCGTGGAGATCACGACTGAGATCCAGAGTTAGAGAGTAAAATAGTCAGTGTCCTCTCATCCAGGATAGGCCTCCTCTATGCTACCGTCAGGTCATTTTCATCGATGAAGTTTCACCACTCTGACGTCAACCAGCGCTGGATACTCAGGTGCGTGTCACTATGTGGCTGAGGTTTCAGTCACTCAACCTTCTCATGTTTGTAGAGGCACCCCAAACCTAAGCGGCAAGTTCCACGGCCTCCATCAAAAGATCGACAGGGTTTTCTTGCCATGTCATCCAGGAATTTATGGGCCATTTTCAGTTTCTCATCTTTGTTGGTGATCCAGCAAGAGCTGATTATGAAAAACCGTGATGGAGCTTGGCACTCTTCTGCCCTCAGCTATATGGCCCTATACAGCCTTTTTCAACAAGCAACACGAATTGCATGTCTTTCTCTGACTTCTACTATTTGCACAATGACTAAACTGAAAGTAACTTCCTGATTTAAACGATACCTAATTTGGCCTCAAGGTGACAGTATCTTACCATATAACAGGTAGTATAAACCAAAAAACCAAGGGACAGAATAGGCACAGTGGGCACATTCTGCCTTTTCTTTTCATCCACCACTTGCGTATGCATGCCACACAGAAACAGTGGCTACAGTTGATTAGAATGCCAAACTCAGGGGCGCAGTCGTGAGCAGTCTCAAACACATTGTTTAGACACATATTACACTCCATGTGTAGAGTTTTCGTAAGCTCGGTTCTTAGCTCTTGAGACTTCTCAGCCTTCACCCAGTCATTGGTCTTGTGGACATTGCGGCCGCTGCTGTCCCTGCTATCTGGTGTCTTGCTCAGCCTCACTTACTACTGCGTGCAGTATAACAATTAGTAGCTTCTGCTAGCTGGTTTGTTTCAAACCACATTCATAAGAGAAACTTAGTCGGACAAATCACGTGTGGTTGGATAAGAAAAACAAAAAAACAACAACTTTGGCCCCTGTGCGGCTTCCACGTCACGTTTTTTTTTCCAACCATGTTTATAAGAGAAACTCAGTCGGACAGATTACGTGTGGTTGGAGAAAAAAAACTTTGGCTGCTGTGCGGCCTCCAAGTTACATTTTTTCAAACCACATTTATAAAAGAAACTCAGTTGGACAGATTACGTCTGGTTGGATAAGAGAAAAATAAGAAAAAAAAAACTTTGGCTGTTGTGTGGCCTCCAAGTAACATTTTTTTTTTTCAAATCATGTTCATAAGAAAAACTCAGTTGGACAAATTATGTCTGGCTGGATAAGAGAAAAAAAGAGAAAAAAAAACCTTTGGCTGCTGTGTGGCCTCCAAGTAACATTTTTTTTTTCAAACCATGTTTATAAGAGAAACTCAGTCGGACGAATTATGTCTGGTTGGATAAGAGAAAAAAAGAGAGAAAAAAAACAACCTTTGGCTGCTGTGTGGCCTCCAAGTAACATTTTTTTTTCAGCGGTCCACTAGATTGGTGGTGAGTCAGATCTGGATACAACTGTTTGTTACTGGGTCGCAAGGGGAGCCGCTGAATCATTGTGTGAGTCATGTCTTGATGACTCTCCCCCTGAGGAGTAGGCTGCTGCTGCTGCTGCTGCTGCTGTTGCTGCTGATACAGATGATCTGAAGGAAGCTGCTGAGGAAGGAGGCTCGTCATCCTCCCACTCACAAAGTTGCAGTCTAGGATAGGTGAAGCTGAAGGGTAGTTACTACACACTTTAGTCTAGAGCCAGTCACCGGGTACATCCACTAAAGGAACTGCATTCTTCTGAGACGTCTGAATCAAGCAGTTAGACGTAAACCCCTGCTTTTGGTTGTATGTTGTTGGACCCGCAGAGCTCAGGCAGTAGCGAAACAACAAATATATATAGTACCTGGAGAGTTTTCGAGTCTCCGACGCTATCCGAGCTGGGATACGCGTGTCTCGAGACAACACACTGTTATATTCCATGTGGTGAAGAGACTCAAGATCCGCTCTGGGGATATACAACGCGTGGGCTCTTCATCACATATCTCGCAGGAGCTGCAAGGTCGTCTGGAGTGTGTCACCATCCTTAAATATTGTACTTTGGAATATCCAAAGTACAATATCAAGCACTCGAACAGTGATACAGATGCGTGTTCAGAGAACAGAATCTCTCTATGGAACAAAGCGTTCATCTCCTGTTTACAAGGATTAGGGGAGCGTTTGAAGAACTGCAAAAAGAAAAAAAATGAATGACTTGAGCAATCACGCCATCAGCAGGGTGCAACAGTTGCTGCACTTGGTGGAGCGCTATGATCTCCATCACGTTAAGACTCTGCCGTACAACAATGTGCAAGGTGTGCTGGAGTGGCTTGGCGCAAATCATTCAAAGCGCTCCTTCGGGCATGAGGAAGACACAGTGACAGTCCTCAATATGTTCGTCAGAGAGCGTGGACTCAACACTGTCCAAGTGATGGCTATCGACGAGACACCGCAGCTTGAGGGGAAAGAGCGTCTTGTGGTGCACATAAAAAAGAGACGACTCGCACTGGCATGATGCTATCATGCTGTTCCTGGTGATGCGATCTGCCACTAGAGCCCCATATGCACGGGAGCAGAGCAAGTTGATCGAGGTTGTCGACTGGACGGAATCCTCTGTTTCCCACTTTTGCAACTTGTCCTGATCCAGACTCACTGCAGGAGTTCATGTATCGTGTACAAAGCAAGGCTTTCATGCCCATGGTTGAACTGGACACCCTGAAAGGATTGGAATACTTGAGATCCAGAACCATACAACACAGGGACTTCACGTACAAAAACGTCTTGGTCTGCCACCAGCTGGATAGAAAGTCCTTACTGTTCACTTTCAAGATCAGCGACTTTGGCACGTCGTGCAACTTCTCCACACCAGATCAGCCATGGGCGAACCGCACAAACATGGCTCCCGAGGTACTGTGGTGCTTGAACACGGCCACGGGGAGTGACATATTCAGCTGGTACTGTGTGATGTGGGAGCTACATGGCAACTCATCGTTGGTACAACACAAGGCGCCCGGGAAGACGTACTGTAAAAGTACGTACGCTAAGAATCTTTCCGAGTTGGTCGGCGTGTACAACGCAGAGAGGGACAATGTTTTCGAGCTCAACTACATGACGGCCATGAGGGCTTGCGGGGTTCACGCAAAACACAAAAACAGAAGGCCTAGCGTGGAGGCGATATCGGCCAAACTCCAGCACATAGGCAACATAGCGGACCGTTACTTTGTGTCCATGGGAATGCTGTGCATCACGCTGTACCCTCAGGAGAGGTGGTCCCCTTTGAAACTGCTCAGCCTCCCTCGATACCAGTATTTGAGAGCAGACTTCGACGAGGCCCAGTGTACCCCTGCATGCCCTTGTCTGTGCGAGTAGGGGAGTACAGACCGACCGACATCATAGCTTGTGAAGACAGCGTCTCAGAGGAGCTCACTAAACTGACGACGGACGGAGTTACATTTGTCCGACCAGAAATGTTCATCTGTCCGAACGGACTTCTTTTGTCCCACCGGGCTCTCTCATTTCTCCGATCAGGGTTCTTCTGATTTTTTTTTTCTCATTTGTCCGACCAGAAATGTTCATCTGTCCGACCGGACTTCTTTTGTCCCACCGGGCTCTCTCATTTCTCCGACCAGGGTTCTTCTGACTTTTTTTTTCTCATTTGTCCGACCAGAAATGTTCATCTGTCCGACCGGACTTCTTTTGTCCCACCGGGCTCTCTCATTTCTCCGACCAGGGTTCTTCTGACTTTTTTTTTCTCATTTGTCCGACCAGAAATGTTCATCTGTCCGACCGGACTTCTTTTGTCCCACCGGGCTCTCTCATTTCTCCGACCAGGGTTCTTCTGACTTTTTTTTTCTCATTTGTCCGACCAGAAATGTTCATCTGTCCGACCGGACTTCTTTTGTCCCACCGGGCTCTCTCAATTCTCCGACCAGGGTTCTTCTGACTTTTTTTTTCTCATTTGTCCGACCAGAAATGTTCATCTGTCCGAACGGACTTCTTTTGTCCCACCGGGCTCTCTCATTTCTCCGACCAGGGTTCTTTCATCTACCTGACTTTTTTTTTTCTCATTTGTCCGACCAGAAATGTTCATCTGTCCAAACGGACTTCTTTTGTCCCACCGGGCTCTCTCATTTCTCCGACCAGGGTTCTTTCATCTACCTGACTTTTTTTTTTCTCATTTGTCCGACCAGAAATGTTCATCTGTCCGAACGGACTTCTTTTGTCCCACCAGGCTCTCTTAATTCTCCGACCAGGGTTCTTCTGACTTTTTTTTTTCTCATTTTTCTCATTTGTTACAGTGATAGAAACACAACACAAAGTGAACTACGGCATGGACTTGTTGAGGTTGGCTCCCGGTCGAATGGTATTGGTATTCCAAGAAGGTTAAAGAGCTGGAAAAATCGTACACTTGCTCCATGGGCAGGGGTAAGAAACGCAAGCCTGACAGCGACACGCACGGTCCCATCGAGTGCAGGCAACCGAGAACCACTCCTGAGGCGGACGATCCGGGTGATGGTACGTCAAAGCGAAGGGTCAGCAGTCCAGTGCGTCACCTTCCTCTGCTCAGATGTGGCACCGCCACACATGTGAGGCGGGCGCCTGACGAGGAGCCGCTGGCCATTCAATCCAGTAGCGACCATGTGGGCGACAATGCGAGCAGCGGTCTACAGAAAACTCACGGCGCCCAGCTGAACTTTGGTGCAGGCGTCCTCACCCAAGAGGCGTCGCGACCAGGGGACCGATATACTTCTGCCGAACAGGTCTGCGAAACAGCGAACAAGCCGCGAGGCACTGTGATTCTGCGAATCAAGAGCGTCAAGGGGGAGCTGGACACAAAGATAGTCATTCTCAAGGGCTGCGACGCAAACGAGATTACGCATTTCAAGCAGAATGTTATCTCACTGTCAAAAACCATGACCCAGCAGCACCCTCTCATTTTCGCTGGTCCCCGAGGTGAACTGTGTAAGTGCTCTAGAGGTAACGGTGTGTTCATCTTCCAGTACGGACAGCTGTTGGAAGACTGCAAGCCGGTGGCCAGATGGACTCACCCAACTCTGTCTATTCGTTCCTCTTGCAAGTGCTTCTCACGCTCAAGACCGCCTCGGACGCGATGCTGTTACCCACGCACATGTGCGAATGGACGGATATCCTGATCAGTAAAGGAGCGGTGATGATCGACACTGTCTCTTATCTCAGCAAGAACTACATGAAGCCCCAATCCTCCCTGTTCAGCGATAAATGTGAGAGCCTTATCAGTCTCTGTACTACCCTCGTGGCGAAGCACTTGCCCAAGTCGGATCTGTGCGAGTGGCTCAGTAAGCTGATGCCCTACACGACGGCCGGCCATGTACTGACCGGCTGTATCCAGTGGTTGAAAAATTTCGATCGCAGCGAAAGGAGGATCCCGTGCCCAGGGAGCCTAGACAATAACATTTTCACTTTCAGGGATTATTCTGCCAACCTATCCAACTGGCTGAGCGAGGAAAGGGGAGAGGAAGCTCACAAAAGAAGCAGCTCAAACACGCTGGTCTATGGACACCCGAAGCCTTTCAGAGGAAACCAAACAACAGAGAGTGTGCTTGACACCAAGATCGATACGCTGGTTAGAAACATAACACAAAGAATGAGAGTCAAGATTTTCAAAACGTCGAAACTCAAAGTGTCCGCGTTGGATTGCACCCAGGGTTTGACCAAGTTAACTCTCAACAACGCCGCACTCTTGCAAAATTCCACCATAGATCAATTAGACCCGACGGCGACTAAAAGTTTTGCACACGCCGCCGTTTCAAAGACAGAGTCCAAGTGGGCGCCTGTTATTGCGTTTAAAAAGTATAAAACAGCGGGACTTGTGCAAGAGTGGACCATGGAATATTACATGGTGAATATCCTCGTGGTTCTCCTGAGTCCAAAGGGATCTGTGCGAACGCTGACAGAGCTGTTCAAGGGCGTAGCGATGTTCAGCGAGTCAGACTACTGAATCGTGTGCATGTACCGTGTGTGCGCGCAGGGGTTTGACAGGTCGTGCCATTGGCACCAACCTCTCACACGCATCGCCGATGCTCCAGCGGATTGCCCCAGGTCCCGCTGAAAAGGTGGGGAGACCGCGATATATCAAGGAGGATGAGGCGAGTGTGCACTGACTGCCTCAGTTGCAACGGCAGTCCCGGTCTATACCCAACCGCTCCAACAGAATCCCTGTCTTGGTCAAAGACAATCTTTCAGATGAACTCCAAGGATATGTCAAACAGTACTGTAAGGTTATCCTCCTGGGAAGATGTCAAGACAACAACCTATGTAGGATACGGGACCTAACCGTGGTCGAGCTTACATGCTCATGTACAGTCGTTGAACCTCCCCAAGACAGCAGTGAAACAGCAGTGAAACCAAAATAAAAGTTGTGTACACATTTAATGAATGCAAGTGTTGTATCTCCGTTCAAACTCTTGTTGTCTGTCTTGAAATAATAATAATAATAATAAAAAATAAGTCTGATACATGCACCTTTAAGCCTCATTATTTCTTATAGTAGGGTATGATAATGTTTAGCGCGGTCATAGAAGAAAGAGACAAAGAACAGTCAAAAAAGATATTTTGACGCATGGCATCTGTGTATAACATTTTTATTGTTATTACATGCAGAATGGGTTACATTGGATCATAACAGGTGTATTTAGCTGCAGTGGATATCATATTAAACTACTCAAAATCATATCACTTCCTAACAAAATAACATGTGATGGTCTATTTCTTAGGTTTAGGAACTGCATCTGTAGGTGACAGTACACCAGAAGAGCAACGTTCTTCTAACTGAGACGCACAGACACTGTTAGCTAATTCCTCTAAATATCATATCATAGAAGCACTCTGGGGACCGGGAACATTCCGTTTTCCTTTCACCGTATTGATGGACAAGGTAACAAATCTCACATAGAAACGATATATGCCTTTTCGCCAGAGTCTATTTCAGACTCAGGTCCGCTGTCTGGTTTACGACTAAAGTCCAAGTCGAGATCCGAATCTTTGTCCTCCTCCCCTCCCTGCTCCTCCACCTCCTCTTCCTCCTCCTTCTTCCTTTTCTCCTTCTTCTTTTTCTTCTTATTCTTCCTCTCTTGCTCCTTCTCCCCCTCCTCCTCCTGCTTCTCTTCTGTCTTGGTCTGGTCCCAGTCCCGGTTCTCCTCGTCGTCGGATGAGGAGGAGGAGGAGGAGGATGAGGATGAGGAGGATGAGGAGGATGTCGCCGAAGAGTTTGAAGCAGATGTAGCAAATTTTGGCTCAAATGTAACTGTTGAAGAATGGTCAACAGGGTGGCGGCGGCGCTCTCTGTCTAAATTTTCCATCTTGCTGATCCCACACTCTCTTTCTCTTGCGACTTAACGGCTTTCGTTGAAAGGTATTGGTGACTCGCACAGCTTGCTTCTCTGGGGACGCCTCTGTCTTTCCCAGTTTCGGTCTGACTGTATTGTCACACTTGCCGCTTTGGGGTTTCTTATGTTGCAATGCCCCATCCGAGTCAGAGTCAGTGTTGGTGGTGGAGAAGTGAGTGCCTTTTGTCTCTGGAGCACAGACCTCTTTAGGTTCAACCTCCTCTTTGTGTTCGGAGGTTTCAGAATCTGACACACGGCGACTGAACGTCCCCCGTGTGTACTTCTTAGCAGGCTTTTCTCTCTTGTCACGCTTGTCCTGTTTTTCTTTAGCACAGGGTTTATCTCTTCTGTGCGAGCACTCCTCAGACGTGTCTTTAACCTCCTTGCCACTCCTGCTGAGCTTCCCCTTGTTCTTGTCAATCCTAGTGGGTTTAGCATGCTTCTTATAGGGTTTCTTCTCCTCCTCCTCCTCCTCCTCCAAGGAAGACTGCGAGTCCCATAGTAGTTCACCCTTAGAGGGGCGAGTTTCCTCTTTCCTGCCCTTGTACATGTGTTTCCGATTCACATTCTTGCTGTTAGTCTTCTTGCTCCTCTTTTCAACCTGCAGAGTGTGCAAGGTGTCATGGTCCTCATCTTGTTCGCTGCTGCTCGTCTCCTCGGTTAAGTCATCATCATCTATGAAGTCGTCGCTGTAATCGTAATCGTCACAACTCTCGGCGTCATCGTAGTACATGGAAGTGACAAGATCCTCGCCCAGGATGCCATCTCGATCATCGTGACCCTCTTCCATTTCGCTGCTCACGTCTCCCGCGTGGCTCAGGGAAAGGTCTTCATTCTTCGTGTAACTGTACTCGTGGCGCGAGCTGCGCGTTTGTGCCCCACGAGCCTTCTTGACGCTCTTGGACCTGGAACGCGTTCCTTCAGTCGCAGTGCTTTTCTGAACACGAGACTTCTTCATTTTGTTTTTTGACAGCTTTGCCACCAGCTGCTCCGACTGCCCTCTCAGTCGATCCTGGGAACCCTGGAAAGACAGCAATATCTTGCCTCTCCAGTTGTCGGCGGATGTAGTCTCTAGGCAATGTACCAGAGCTGTACTGAGTCTATCCTGCAACTTGTTCCTCTGGAGTAAATAGACAATGGTTTGATTGTCAATGACCCAATCGTGAAGAATGTCACTGTATTGTTTATCCAACAGGGTGTTTTCCAACCCGAGGAAAGTACACACAGCCTCTCTCCTGAGAGAGTCCCCGTTCAACCAGGGTGTTACAGGAATTTTAAAGAAAAACCCTTAAATAAGAAGGATCGGATTCAAAACATCAAAGTTTAAGTTGAATTTATTGTTCTTGTACAAGAGGAGCGTTTCACAGTGCAACCCCCTAAAGGGGTTACAGAGAAAAAGGCTCCCTGAGGAGCATTTTCCTGAAGATGGGCTGTCTCAACCTGTAAATTGTTAACAGTCAATTTGCATATAATTCATTTAAACAGCTTTCTTCAACATATCACCTAATGAGTAGCCAGTATGTCCCCAATCTTGATGTCACCTCTCTGACCTGTCCCTAGGCCCCATTCTGTTCTGAAATCCCTCTATTTATACATTAACCTGAACTTTACCTTACCCTGCCAGTCTCAGGAAAACAGCAATAAAGGGAAGTGCCCTAAGGACATATAATATAAGAACAAACATTGTACAAGTTAAAACATCTAACTAGCTGTGTAACCCAAATTTTTTATAACACAGGGTTCGCTCAGCAGTAGAGTCGTCAGGTTCTTGAGCCACGTTGAAACTGGAACGGGGTCCGGTGTGACGATGGAGTACAGTCTGTTATCTTTCTCATCGATGCCAGCCACGGCCTTGTCTTCGATGTCCTCCTTGAACTCTGCTGCCGCACACTTGGAAGACTCGTGAGCTTCTTGGGATTCAGTAGAGCGCGACGCGGACGATTCCCCTGGTAAATCGCCTCAGTCTCCTTCTCCTGGCACCACCTTCTTTAACTTGTTCTGATACGTGCAGCGTTTTAGAAAAAGCACCTTAGCACTCGAATACAACTGCGCCAGCGTCTTGTCCTTACTCTTGGCATCGTGTTTGATCAGGGATTGCCACATCTTCTGGACTTCCTCGGTTGCCACATCTGGACTCTGACTTTTTAACAGCTCTGCGCACACCTCAGCTTCTCTTGCATCCTCGCCGTGTTTATGTCGCACGTAGCTGAGTTTGATTTTAGACAGCTCTTCCCAGTCCTTTCTCATCTGATCCTCAATCATAGCACCACGCGTCCTCAGCACGGCCGCGCGGAACATTTGGTCAGACAAATACATACACTGGGAGTCTCACGCTGCTCCTTTCTCAACGTGACAACCGGTACCATGTTCCCTCGCTTGCCATACACGACCTTACTGCTCCTTCTGAAGTAGACGGAAAGAGTGCCACCGTTCTCATAGTTTGTCAGTTTGCATATCACGTGGGCTTTGGTGAAACAGTCCAACGTGCTGTCACACATTTTCTTCGAAATGTCACCCGTGCCTACCACACAGCACATGGGGTGTATCTCTTCTACGTGAGACACCAAGGCGTCCTTGTTGCTCTGTGTAGACAGGAATCTGTCCTTGGCCCTCAGCAGCTGACACGGCTGGATTTGTTGAAAGGAAGGAGTGAGAGCTGTGGGGTGCGTTGGCACCTCGAGCGACATGTCCCAAAATGCGAACTTGTTTTTGCGTCACCGCTTTCAGCAGGTCTAAGCTCTCAGGTCTTGCACAAAGTAGCAGTCTTCCTCTCCCGTCCTGGTTGCAGGGAGAGAGACCACATAGGTTCCAACCATGGACCTGGGCTTGTCACAATGGAAAAAGTGGTGTTTCTCAGAGTACTGCGTGACCACCGGAACGACCTTCTTACCGGTGGTGCACATCAGTTCTTTTTTTGGTATGTAGAAGCTCATGTAGTTACGGTATGCCAGCAACACGTGTTTGACACCAGCTTTGTCTACGCTCGCTATGGACTCGAAGTCGTTCCCCCCTTCCATGTCCACCAGGTCCATCAGTACAAGCAGCAGAGAGAGTGAAGGCTTTTGTTGTATAGCGTCGGCATCCTCGATCACCATGGTCCTGATGAGCTTGTACAAGTTTTTGGGCTTGTATCTACTCTGTTCTTCAGACAGCTCTTCTTGCTTGCGTATCATCAGCGCAACCACTCTGTCGAACAATCCTTGTGTGCTCTCACAGCTGAAAACATTTTCATTCTCAGACGTGAAATACCAGGGCGGTTGTTCTGTCACAAAGTATTTCTGCAATTCACCCTCCATTGTGTGTTTGTGTGTGTGTGTGGATGGATAAAGCCACCGGGTCCCCAATTTTGAATAAGCAAGGCTTATGTTGCCAGTAGAGGAAGCGGGCTGCACAAAGTGCAGTAAGCACTCCGTCTGTCTGCTGCGTAGGAGGGAGCTGAGTCAGTCGGTCGAGCATGCCTGACATCCCTGCAATGGTGTCTCCTCGGCTCGTGGAAACCGATCCTTTACATACCAGACCCTGAGTCTAGTCACTCATTGGTTGGACACATGACACTCAGCTCTTATATCCAACAGGAGCTGTGTCGTCCGACGACTGCTTTCTCTCTCTCTCTCTCTCTCTCTCTCTCTCTCGCTCTCTCTCTCTGTCTCTCTCTGTCTCTCCCTCTCTCTCGACCAGAAATGTTCATTTGTCCGACCGGACTCTCTCATTTATCCGACCAGGGTTCTTTTATTTATCTGACTAGTTTTTTTTTTGTTTTTGTTTTTTTTCTTCTTCTTCATTTGTCCAACTAGAAATGTTCATTTGTCCGACCGGACTCTCTCATTTATCCGACCAGACTTGTTTGTACTAACTCCGCCCACTCTAGACCTCCAAAGGCTAAACCTTGCCATTCTGCCACTGACCGAGCTGGGGTGAACATCTCCTCAGACACAACCTTCTTCGTTCGTCCGACCAGAAATGAAAGTTTCAGGGCCAGGGCCAACCGCAGATTGTAAACCCTACCGAGTAGACTGTCCAGCTTTCAAGCTCAATCGAAAACTCTCAAGAGTTAGATTTAAAAAAAAAAATTATATAACAAATGTCAGAAAAGATGTGCACTGTAGCTCGCAGAGTGATGACAGATTTGTAGGTCTAACAGGAATTGTCCCATTTATCTAACTAAGCGGAGATAGATAGATAGATAGATAGATAGATAGATAGATAGATAGATATGATTACTATTATTATTATTATTATTATTAGTAGTAGTAGTAGTAGTAGTAGTAGTAGTAGTATAATGTGATTGACACAAGAAACAAGACAGTCTGTATAGGTTATCCTCTGTGCATGTTTATTGACCACTGTAATGATACACGTCTGCTAAATGCAATGTAATGTAATGTAATGTAATGTAATATCACATAATCATAAAAGGCAGTCTCAAATAACTTTTAATGATGTTTCTTTCGCACACAGAACAAATCTAATTCAAGCCACACAGGTGAAATCGCAGCTAATCATTGCCAGACTCCACATATACATCTCTTTGGTGTTATGAGGAATACGGGATATGATCCCTGACATGTCTGGTACTCTGGTCCTCCTTAATCCACGTCATTGATCTCTCTCGGGCTCCCTCTCTCTCTAGGGCTCTCTCTCTCTCTGCATTAGCGACCAGCTTGAGAACGTTTTCTGTAGCACGCTCCTTCACGACTCTCTTTGATTTCCCAGATACTGTAGGTGTCAGAAAGAACACATTACCCTCAAGCTGTCTTTAGCACAGTATTATGATACTACACACAAGAAGCCTACCTTCTACATGTATGGAGGCGTAACCCGCGTACTCCTCATTCTCCTTGAGGAGAAATTTGACTTTGCAACGGCATGTGTGCCGCGAAGCCCACGCTTCCTCCTCGTACACAGGCAAAGGCCATTTCTTCCGCTGACATAATTCCTAAGATACAGAGCATGCAGGACATTAGATGTGTCTTTTGTGTGTTTATTACAAATAATGTGAAATGGTGCATGATCACTTACTTGTAGTTCTCTGACGAAATTTATATTGTCACGCTGATGTCCCTTCCTTGTGGAGATGTCACCCTGTGGGTTGTTACTGCCCGGGTTTATGAGTTCCATCAGTAATTGTGCAGCCTGGTCTTTGGCTGCTCCCTTTGTCTTACCAGTACCCTTGGCTGTAAATATACCGAGGTTGACTTTTACATGAAAGGTGAGATCGTGTTGCGGTCCACTTGAACACATGTCACTGTAGTCATAGCTAACCTTTTTCATATCAGCATATTCCTTCAGGATAGCGCACCAGTTTAAATTTAAACCCGTGGCCATGGTTGAGCTTGCAAGCGTAAGTGTGGCAGCTGCCCCGGTTACAATTCTAAGAAGACTGAGATTCTTCAATACAAGTGGAACAGTTTCCTCCTACCTAAATACTTTTCATTTATCCAACCAGACTTGTTTGTACTAACTCCGCCCACTCCAGACCTCCAAAGGCTAAACCTTGCCATTCTGCCACTGACCGAGCTGGGGTGAACATCTCCTCTGACACAACCTCTTTCGTTCGTCTGACCAGAAACTTTCATTTGTCCGACCGGAGATATTTTGTCCGGCCAGAAACATCATTATTCCGACCGGACATCTTTTGTCTTTTGTCTTTTTTTAAAAATCTGACCAGACCTAGACATCTTTTGTCTAAACAACCCTGGTCGGAACGAAATGAACGTTTCTGGTCGGACAAAAGTTGTCTGGTCGGACAAATGAACATTTCTGGTCAGATGAACAAAGAAAGTGTTAAATTCCACAAGACAGAGATGACGCTTGTAGAATCACCCGTTCGTCCAACCACGGCTTACCCTCCAAAACCCTAGCTCATTTGCCCAACTGTACTCAGGATTTAGTATCCCTCCCTCCTATAAACCAGGAAACGATGGCTGTCAGTGTACAAAGGAGCCCCGACGCCAACGTTGTCAGCGCTGTAAACGAGACGGGCCCTGGCTGTTTTAATACAGAAGCGAATGGACGTGGGTGCACCGAAGATCCCAGAGTCTGACGTTATCAGCGGTGAAAACGAGACGGGCTACGACTGGTTCAAGAAAAAGATTCTGATGCGCTTCCAGGAGCAAATGGGTGTGGGTGTGCACAAAAGAGCCAAAGCGATTCTGATGCGCTACCAGAAGCGAATGGACGTGGGTGCACCGAAGATCCCCGAGTCCGACGTTGTCAGTGGTGAAAACGAGACGGGCTATGACTGGTTCAAGAAAAATATTCTGATGCGCTTCCAGGAGCAAATGGCTGTAGGTGTACACAAAAGAGCCCCGATCCCGACGTTGAACTCCTCGTTCATAGGATGCAACTCAGAGATGAGAAGCTTGCCAGGCATATCAGACACTTCGGGGTCCGGCTCAACCCTGCGCCCAAGTATATACCCTCCTCAACTGACTCGATTGGATGTAGCGCATGGCCCTTCCATGAGTTCTTGGGTCAGTGGACAGCTCCCGGCGACTCTTTTGTGGTACAGGTTCGCACAGTGCACCGAGGACAAACACGGGGGCGTCCGCCTCT
This sequence comes from Larimichthys crocea, assembly GCF_000972845.2. Lineage (NCBI taxonomy): Eukaryota > Metazoa > Chordata > Actinopteri > Sciaenidae > Larimichthys > Larimichthys crocea. The sequence continues at coordinate 212,080 of NW_020856120.1, forward strand.
GTATTTCAACAATCGAGAACAGCTACGCTTAGGGAATTGTGGAAGAGGGCGTTCACTGAGCACCAGCGCGTCTAACCTTACTTGAGAAGCAGAATATTGCACTTGCCCCGTGCCCCGCTTTTTCCCCTATGTAACTGTATGCACCATTGATATTGTTTTCGTTTAAATAAACTATGTCTTGTATAAGTTGAGTATGTAAATGTTGTTATGCATGACATTTGTGATTCTTGAAGCGGTTATCTTTTGTTTTTAGTTTGTTTCTTGACAATAGGAACAGAGTAAGAAACAGAATAAAGGAAAAGGATGACACAAACATATGACACATTCATATCGCAGAGCCGCTACTTTATTGTAGTAGTAGTAGTAGCAGCCCTCGCGTCGTCCTCTGGGTCGATGTGACCCGGTGTCCAAAAAAAAACATCCCTTTGTGTGAGCAGGCGTATATGCATGACATTTGTGATTCTTGAAGCAGTCATCTTTTGTTTTCTTTTTTTTTTTTTTAATGATAGAAACAGAGTAAGAAACAGAATAAAGGAAATAATGACACAAACGCTTGGTATCACAGAGCCACTACTTTATTTTAGTTATCCATTGTTTTAGTTGAGTTCAGTTCTCCGGGACCATCTCTGTATGGCGTCGCACGTGCTGACGGGGTGCGAGCAGACCTGGATCGTAAATGGTAAATGGACTGTACTTATATAGCGCCTTTCTAGTCTTCTGACCACTCAAAGCTCTTTTACACTACATATCTCATTCACCCCATTCACACACATTCATACACTGATGGCATTGGCTACCATGCAAGGTGCCAACTGCTCATCAGTTTGTGGATCTAACCATTCATACACATTCACACACCGATGGCACAGCCTTCGGAAGCAATTTGGGGTTCAGTGTCTTGCCCAAGGACACTTCGACATGCAGACCACAGGAGCCGGGGATCGAACCGCCGATCATCTGATTAGTGGACGACCCGCCGCAGCCGCCGCCGCCGCCGCCGCGTCTCAGCGCCGAACGAGGCTGGACTCTGTCCCCGTGGACTCCTTCTTTTTCTTGTTCTGCTCGTGCTCCTGCTTCTCCTGCTTCTACTTTTCCTTCTACTTCTGCTCATGCTTCTTCTGCTCGTGCTCCTGCTTCTACTTTTCCTTCTACTTCTGCTCGTGCTCCTGCTTCTCCTGCTTTTACTTTTCCTTCTTCTTCTTCCACGTCGTACGGCCCAAAGTCGTCGAGCACGGAGAATGGGTTAGCGCACGGCGCCTCTATCCCGGCGTGCAATTTGGCATGCAATTTGGCGTACCTGACGACAAACTCGGGGCCGTAGAGCCGGCACTGATCCGGAGACATGCGGATGAAATGGTTAAAGTTGTCAAAGTGGTCGACGAAAGCGTACATTCCCATGGCTACTAGGCACTTGCAGAGCAGAGGGTCGCGTCCTTTTTTATTTTTATGCTCCCAGAGACGTTCATGTGGTCTCCAGGCAAACCGCTGCTGCTGCTGCTGCCACCTCCTCATCATTATCATTTCTTCAGCCCCGTTCCTCATCTCATCGTGTCTTATCCGTGTGTGTCTGTGTGTGTGTATGACTCATCATCAGTTGGACATTTTCTCACTGGACTGTTTTTTTTTGGAGGTTTTTGTTGCGCGAGTCATCATCTGCTTCTGAACATTTTCCCACTATAGGGGATTTTATGTGTGACATCCCCTTCTTCTTCTTCTTCTTCTTCCTCCCCGTGAGCGCCGGGCCTCCGCGACACATCGCTCCTCTCCTTCCACTTGTCCTTCCCCTTGTCCTCCTTCTTCTTCTTCTTCTTCTTCTTCTTCTTCTGCTTCTTCTTCTTCTTCTTCTCACTGTCACTCTCGCCGCCTCCGCACGCTCTTGTGCCTCCTGCTGGCAGGAATGTGCACATAGCTGCCTGAACTGCACGGTTTTTCTTTCACGGCCACAAGGAGTTACACGGAGCCAGTGTTCTTCTCCTGGAGTTACACCTCGTTCCTCCCAGCGCGCGCGACCGACCTCCGTGACCCGACGAGGCGTCGCCCCTCCACTTTCCACTCGTCCTTCGCCTCGTCCTTCTACTTCTTCTCCTATTTTCCCCTCTCCTCTTCGCCTTTCTCGCTGTCCCTCCACACGCCCTCGTTCCTCCCAGTGCGCGACCGGCCTCCGTGACCCGACGAGGCGTGGCCCTCCACTTTCCACTCCTCCTTCGCCTCGTCCTTCTACTTCTTCTCCTTCTCGCCCTCATTCCTCCCAGCGCCCGGCGGGCCTCGGCGACCCGACGAGGCGTCACCCATCTCCTTTCCACAAAAAAAATGTCACATAGATGAAAGAACCCTGGTCGGAGAAATGAGAGAGCCCGGTGGGACAAAAGAAGTCCGGTCGGACAGATGAACATTTTGTCGGAACAAATAGAAAAAAAGTCAGAAGAACCCCGTCGGAGAAATGAGAGAGCCCGGTGGGACAAAAGAAGAGTCCGGTCGGACAGTGAACATTTTGGTCGGAACAAATGAGAAAAAAAAAGTCAGAAGAACTGGTCGCGAGAAATGAGAGAGCCCGGTGGGACAAAAGAAGTCCGGTCGGACAGACGAACATTTCTGGTCGGACAAATGACAAAAAAAAAGTCAGGGAGAGTCATCCGACTGAAGGCGAGTCATCCAACCGGCTCCAAGTTTTCCGACCGGCTCCCTCCTTCCCTCCCTTTCTCCTCTGACTCTCTGAGCAGGCATGAATAGTCCGAACGACGGCGATTCGTCCGACCGGCCTCTCTCTTCCCCCTCCTTCCCCTCCTTTCTCCTCTGACTCCAATGAGCAGGCAGAATAGTCCGAACGACGGCAATTCGTCCGACCGGCCTCCTTCTCCTCCTTTCTCCTCTGACTCTCTGAGCAGGCATGGGATTGTCCGACTGAGGCAGGTGAGATGGAGCTCTCTCCACCCTGAACATTTCTGGTCGGACCATGGAAAAAAAAAGTCAGAAGACCCCTGGTCGAGAAGAGAGAGCCCGGTGGGACAAAAGAAGTCCGGTCGGACAGATGAACATTTCTGGTCGGACAAATGAGAAAAAAAAAGTCAGAAGAACCCTGGTCGGAGAAAATGAGAGCCCGGTGACAAAGAAGTCCCTGTCGGACAGATGAAAACTGTTCTGGTGGACAAAAGAGAAAAAAAAGTCAGGAAAGAACCCTGTGCGGAGAAATGAGAGAGCCCGGTGGGACAGAAGAAGTTGGTCGGACAGATGAACATTTCTGGTCAGACAAATGAGAAAAAAAAGGTCGAGAGAACCCTGGGCGGAACGAAATGAGAGCCCGGTGGGACAAAAGAAGTCGGTCGGACCACGAACATTTCTGGTCGGACAAATGAGGAAAAAAAAGCAGGCGAGAGAATCCTATGAGGGCGAATAATCCAACCGGCTCAAGTTTTCCGACGGCTCCCTCCTTCCCTCCCTTTCTTCCTCTGACTCCTCTGAGCAGGCATGAATGTCCGATCGACGGCGATTCATCCGAAGCCCCTCTCCTTCCCTCTCTCCTTCCCTCCCTTTCTCCTCTGACTCAATGAGCAGGACATGAATAGTCTGGACGACGGCAATTCGTCCGACAGCCTCTCTCTTCCCTCCCTTTTCCTCCTCTCTGAGCAGGCATGAATTGTCCGACTGAGGCAAGTTGTCCGATGGAGCTCTCTCCACCCTGAACATTTTCTGGTCGGACAAATGAGAAAAAAAAAGCCAGAAGAACCCCTGGTCGGAGAAATGAGAAGGCCCGGTGGGACAAGAAAGTCCGGTCGGGACAGTGAACATTTTCTGGTCGGACAAATGAGAGGAAAAAACAGTCAGAAGAACCCGGTCGGAGAATTGATAGAGCCTGGTGGGACAAAAGAAGTCGGTTCGGAACAGATGAACATTCTGGTCGGACAAATGAGAAAAAAAAAGTCAGGTAGATGAAAGCAGAACCCTGGTGGAAACGAATGAAGAGCCCGGTGGGCAACAGAAGTCCGTTCTGACAGATGACATTTCTGTTTCGGACAATATAGGAACAAAAAGTCAGAAGAACCCTGGTCGGAGAATTGAAGCAGAGCCGGTGTGACAAAGAATTCGGTCGGACAGATGACACAGTTATGGTCGGACAAATGAAAAAAAAAAAGTCAGGGCAGAGCTCACGACTGAGGGCGAGTATCCAACCGCTTCAGGCTTTTCCGACCGGCTCCCTCCTCCTCCCTTTCTCCTCTGCACTCTCGGAGGCAACCTTGGTCCGATCGACGGCGATTCCCGTCACCGGCCCTCCTCACTCCCTTTCTCCTCTGACTCAACTGAGCCGCATGAATGTCCGATCGACGCGGCGATTCGTCCGCACCACCCCTCTCCTTCCTCCCTCTCCCTCCCTTCTCGCTCGCATCTCTAGCAGGCATGAAGTGTCCGACTGAGCGAGTGTCCAATTGAAGCCTCTCATCCCTAAATCACAAAATGAACAATAGAAAAAAAAAGCATGTAGATGAAAGACCCGGTCGGAGAATTGAGAGAGCCCGGTGGGACCAAAAGAAGTCGTTTGGACGATGACCACATTTCTGGTCGGACAAATTAGAAACAAAAAAGTCGGTAGATGCCATAAACCCTGGCCGAGAGAAATAAGGAGAGCCCGGTGGGACAAAAGAAGTCCGTTCGGAACAGAATAACCATTCCGGTCGGACAAAATGAGAAAAAAAAAAAAAAAGCAGAGAAGAACCCTGGTCGGAGAACTGAGAGGAGCCCGGTGGGACAAAAGAAGTCCGGTCGGCAGACGAACCATTTCTGGTCGACAATGACCAAAAAAAAGTCGGGAGAGTCATCCGACTGAAGGAGAGTATCCAACAGCGCTCCCAAGTTTTCCGGCGTGTTCCCTCCTTCCTCCCTTTTCTCCTCCTGACTCTCTGAGCAGGCATGAATGTACGCAGTAGAAGGGATTATGTACTGGACCGGACACCATCTCAGTAAATCTATAATTCTACATTCTCCTTTATGAGCTCAATCTGAGCAGCATGAATAGTAAGAACGCACGGCACCAATTCGTCCGATCCGGCCCTCCTCATCCCTCACTTTCTCCTCGACCTCTCTGAGCATGCAAGACTTGTCCGACTGAGGCAAGGTTCCGATGGAGTCTATCACCCTGAACATTTCTGGTCGGAACCAAATGAGGAAAAAAAAAGTCAGAGACCCTGGTCCGAGAAGAGAGAGCCCGGTGGGACCAAAGAAGTCAGGTCGGGACAGCTGAACATTTCTGGTCGGACAACTGAGAAACAAAAAAGTCCGTAAGAACCCTGTCGAGAAATGAGAGCGCCGGTGGGACAAAAGAAGTCCTGGGACAGATTAACCATTTCTGGTAGGACAAAAGAGAAAAAAAAAGTTCAGAAGAACCTGGTCGGAGAATGAAATGAGAGTAGCCCGGTGGGACCATAGACGCTGGTTCGGACAGATGAAACCATTTCTGGTCAGGACAAATGATGAAAAAAAAAAGTCAAAGAAACCCTGGTCGGAAGAGAATAATGAGAGGCCCGGTGGGACAAAATCTGAAGTCATGGTGGAAAGCCAGAACCTTCTGGTGGACAAATGAGGAAAAACAAGTAGGGGAGGTTCATCGACTGAGGGCGAGTCACCCAACCGGCTCCAGTGTTCCGACCGGCTCACTCTTAACTCCTCTGTCTCCTCGGAACTAGGAGCAGTGCATGAAATTGTCCGATCGACGGGATTCATCCGACCGGCCCTCTCCTTCCCTCTATTCCTTCCCTCCCCTTTAATCTCTGTACTCAATGAGCAGGCATGAATAGTATGGAAGACGGCCAAGTCGTTCTCCGACCCGTGCCCATCCTCCTCCCTTTTCATATGAATCTCTAGCAGGCAGAATTGTCCGATTCTAGGCAAGGCCAGTTGTCAGAGGAGCTCTCTCCACCCCTGACCATTTCTGGTCGGACAAATGAGAAAAAAACAAAAGTCAGGTAGATGAAGAACCCTGGTCGAGAAAACGAAATGAGAGAGGCCGGTGCGGACAAAAGAACACGCGACACGGCAGCACGATTGAACATTTCTGTTCGGACAAATGAGGAAAAATAAAGTCAGAAAGAACCTGCGGATAAGAGAGAGCCCGGTGGGACAAAGCAGTCCTGGTCGGACAGATGAATCATTTAGGTCGGGACAAATGAGAAAAAAAAAAAGTCAGGGAGCGGTGATCCGACTGAGGCGAGTATCCAACCGGCTCAAGGTTTTCGACCGGCTCACCTCTTCCTCCTTTTCCTTCGGTAATATCTGAGCGACCTGAATTGTCACGATCGACGGCGATTCGTCGCACGGCCATCTCACTTCAAGTCCATTTCTCCTTCTGATCACTGAGCCAGGAAGTTTGAATGAATTGTTCCAGATAGAAGGCGATTCGTCCGGGATCCTAAACCTCTAAGTCCTAACCTCCTGCCCTCCCTTTCTCCTCTGACTCTCCTGCGCAGGCCTGAAGGGCCGGACTGGACGGCGAGGTGGTACCAATGGAGCTCGCTCCACCTAACATTTCACAAATCTGAAACAAATGAGAAAAAAAAAAGTCATGGTAGATGAAAGAAACCTGGTCGGAGAATGAGAGACCCGGTGGGACAACAGAAAGTCCGTTTGGACCAGTATGAACATTTTGTTCGGACAAATGAGAAAAACACAACAGTTCAGGTAGATTGAAATCACCCTGGTCGGAGAAATAAGAAGCCCGGTGGCGACAAGAAAGTCCGTGCGGCCAGATGAACATTCCGGTCGGGACAAATGACGAAAAAAAGGCAGACGAACCCGGGCGAAGAAATGAGAGAGAACGGTGGGACAAAAGACAAGTCCGTTCGGGGACAGATGAACATTTCTGGTCGGACAAAATGAGGAACAAAAAACGCAGAAGAACCCTGGTCGGAGAATTGAGAGACCCGGTGGACAAAGAAGTCCGTTCTGACAGATGGAACATTTCTGGTCGCCAAATGAGAAAAAGTCAAGAAGAACCTGGTCGGAGAATTGGAGAATTGATAGACGCCAAGTGGGACAACAAGCAAGTCCGGTCGGGCAGATTGAAATTTCTGGTCGGGTACCAAATGAGAAAAAACAAAAGTCCGAAGACCTGGTCGAAGAATTAATAGAGCCCGGTGGGACAAAAGAGTCCGTCTGACAGATGAACATTTCTGGTCGGAACAACATGAGAAAAAAAAAAGTAGAAGAACCTGGTTGGAGAAATGAGAGAAACGCGTTGGACAAAAGAAGTCCGTCGGACGATGAACTTTCTGGTCGACAAATGAGAAAAAAAGTCAGAAGAAACTGGTCGGGAATTAAGAGAGCACGGTGGGACAAAGAAGTACGGTCGGACGAATAAGACCATTCTGGTGGACAAATGAGAAAAAAAAAGTCAGAGAACCTGGTCGGAGAAATGCGAGAGGCACGGTGACAAAAGAAGTTTTCAGTTTCGGGAAGACGCACGAACATTCTGGTCGGACAAATACAAAAAAACGTCAGGAGAGTCATCCGCTGAAGGGCGTCGACAGTCCAGACCGGCTCCAACGTTTTCCAACGGCTCCTCGATTACCTACCATCGTCTACTGACTCCGTGAGCAGGACATGTGAATTGTCCTCTCAGATTGCAAGGAGATTCGTCACAGACCGGCCCTCTCCTTCCTCTCTCCTTCCATCCTTCGTCCTCTGCGCTCCATGCGCAGGCATATAGTCCAGAAGCGCGGAATTCGTCCCGGACGGCCTCCTCTCCTTCCCTCCCTTTCTCTCTCTGACTCTTGAGCAGGCTTTGAATTGTTCCGACTTGAGGCAGTGTCCGAGGAGCTCTCTCACCCTGCAACATTTTGGTCGCGACAAATGAGAAAAAAAAAACAAAGTCCGCCCACCTGTGTCCGCGAAATGAGAGAGCCCGGTGGGACAAAAGAAGTCGGTCGGCAGATGACCATTTCTGGTGACCAAAATGAGAGCAAAAAAAAAGTCAGGGAGAGTCATCCAACCGGCTCCAAGTTTTCCGGACCCGGCTCCCTCCTTCCCTCCCTTTCCTTTGACTCTTAAGCAAGAATGCAATTGTCCGATCGGACCGGCGATTTGTCAGAACCCGCCCTCTACTTCCCTCACTTTTATCCTCTGGACTCATGAGCAGGCTGAATTGTCCGATCGCTCGGCGCTTCGTCCGACCACCCCTCTCCCTTCCCTCCCTCCCTTCCCTCACTTTCCCTCTGACTCTTGAGCAGTCATGAATTGTCCGACTCGGCCGGAGTTGTCGATGGGGCTCTCTCCACCTAAACCATTTCTGGTCGTGAACCACGAGGAAAAAAAACAATCAGAAGAACCTGGTCGGAGAAATGAGAGAGCCCGGTTGGGACCAAAGACGTCCCGTTCGACAGAGGAAATTTCTGGTCGGAGAAAAGAAATTGAGGAAACACGAACGTCCGAAGAACCCTGTTCGGAGAAGAGAAGACCCGGTGCGGAAAAAGAAGTCTGGGTCGACAGATGAAACATTTTGGTGAACAAATGAGAAAAAAAAAGTTCAGAAGAACCCTGGCGGAGACCCTAAGCGGAGACCGGTGGGACAACCACAGCAAGTCCGTCGGACAGATGAACATTTTCTGGTCGGACAAATGAGAAAAAAAAAAAGTCAGAAGAACCTGGTCGGAGAAATGAGAGACTCCGGTGGGAAATAAAGAAGTCCGTTCGAAAGATGTGAACATTTCTGGTCGGAGACACATGAGAAAAAAAAAGTCAAGTAGATGAAAATAACCCTGGTCGGAGTAAATGCGAGAGGCTCCGGTGGGACAAAAACGAAGGTGGTCGGAAGATGAACATTTCTGGTCGGAACAAAAGAGAAAAAAAAAAAAAAGACCAGAAGAACCATGTGTCGGAGGAATTGAGAGGCCCGGTGTATGACAAAAGAAGTCCTTCGGACAGATGAAACATTTTCGGTCGGACAAATGAGAAAATAGTCCACGTAGATGAAAGAACCCTGGTCGGTAGAAATGAGAAGAGCCCGGTGGACAAAAGAAGTCCGGTTTCGGCAGATGAACACTTTTGGGTCGGACAAAGTAAGGAAAAAAAAGTCACGAAGACCCTGTCGGGAAAATGAGTAAGGCCCGTGGGGACCAAAAGGAACGTCGGTCGGACAGATAAACATTTTGGTAGTACAAATGGGAAAATAAGAAAAAAGTCGAAGAGAACCCGTCGGAGATGCTAGAGCCCTGGTTGGACACAAAGAAGTCCGTTTCGACGATGAACATTTCTGGTCGGGACAAATGAGAAAAAAAAAAGTCAGGTAGATGACAAACGAACCTCGGTCTAGAACAAATGACGAGCCGGGTTGCGGACCAAGAAGTCCTTCTGAGCAAGCATAAATCCTTCTGTGTCGGGACAAACGAGAAAAAAAGTCAGTGAAGACCTCTGGTCGAGATTGAATTGATAGAGCCCGTGCGGACAAAAGAAGTCCCGGTCGGACAGTGATGAACATTTGGTCGGCCAAATGAGGACAAAAAAGTCAGAAGAACCCTGGTCGTGGTAAATGAAGAGGCCGGGGGGACAAAAGAAGTCCGTTCGGACAGATGAACATTTCTGGTCGGAAAAAAATGAGAAAAAAAAAGATCATGAAAGACCCATGGTCGTGAATTAGAGGAGCCCCGGTGGGAACAAAAGAAAAATCCCTTCGGACAGAAGGAACTTTATGGTAGGACAAAGAAAAAAAAAAGTTCAATGGAAGAACCTGGTCGGAGAAAATGATGAGAGCCCGGTGGGACAAAAAGACGTCCGGGTCTGGGACAGATGAACTTTCTGGTCGGACAAATGAGGAAAAATAAAGGAGAATAACCCCTGGTCGGAGAAAAGACGAGAGCCGGTGGGACAAAAGAAAGAAGTTCTCGGTTCGGACAACGATTCCCGGACGGAACATTTCGTGTCGGACAAAATGACAAACAAAACGTCAGGGAGGAGTCATCCGACTGACGGGCGAGTCATCAACCTGGCTCCAAGTTTTCCGGACGGCCTCCTCCTTCCCTCCTTTTCTCTCTGGACT
>NW_020856121.1:0-641 GCF_000972845.2 Larimichthys crocea
ACTGGCCTTGACTCTGGCCGTAATTTAAGCACTCCCGCTTGATAGCTTATAAGTTATAATGTTTAGCTAACGCTAACATTAGCATTCTTCATTTAAACTTAGTTAACTTACATTAGCCATCGTGGGTGGGTTATGTTAACACAGTTCACTAGCTAACTAAAAAATGCAAGCTATCATTTGTAAATGTTATGTTATTTTGTGGCGTCATCTGGGTAATTTGTGCATCATGTTAGTAGCTAACACACTTGATGGCTAACTTAAAAACTAAATAATGTATTCTATTTCAACTTCAGGGAAGCAGCCACCAATCAGTTGTGTTTCTGCTGTGCAACCTATTTGGAAGCTCCTGCCAGTGATCATTGCTTGTAAGTTCTATTTACAATGTCATAAGGGCATATTTGATAATTAGGCCAGTGAAAGTATAGAATCTTCTCTTATCTGGGAAATTGTCTACCAGATCAACTGCTGGAGTTCATTGGGAGCAAGGGAGGAGTTGTGAAAGAGAAGACCACCAGGACCTTGCAGGTTTTGGATGAGGTATCTATGAACCAGCTCTGTATCAGTTAGATCCATGGCTGAACTGATTGTTTAATTTTAATTAATTGTAACTGTTCTTACTGTTGTGGTGATTCAAACCACCC
>NW_020856122.1:0-517 GCF_000972845.2 Larimichthys crocea
CCAGTCACAATATGTTTTTTTTTTTTATTCTCCACAACCGTTTAGTTACCCACAAGAATGATCTCACAACTTGACCCCCAGGTTAAAAACCACTGGCAGGTGAACTGGGTGTTTTTAATATATCTCCATATATTTGATCATAATGTTGTTCAGTTAATAATCACCATCCTTAAATCACCCTAAAGCAAGTAAGACAGCTAAAAGCCACCACAAAAGAACATCTTAAGATATGAAGTATTTGCTTATAGCGTTGCTCTGCATTACATCATATACCATCCTCAAATCAAAGAGCCAGAAGTATTTTAGTACTCTCATCCTCTTCATCGAAGGCACACAGCACGTGACAACCGGGAGATGATGAGTCATTCTCAGCTGATTTGATTTATCTTTTTTCCTTGTGGCTTCTTTTAATGTCTCGAAATGATTTGTTTTTTCGTTCGGGGTCGTTCTAAAAATGTTTTCCTTGACTCTCAGACTCTGAACGGGATTAATATAGTCAAAAATAACTCTGCCATAA
>NW_020856123.1:0-541 GCF_000972845.2 Larimichthys crocea
GGCGGCGGCAGCAGCACTGGAGGCGATGCTGGTGGCGGCGGCAGCGGCTGTGGCGGGCGGAGGTGGATGCGGGCAGAGCAAGAGAGGGGCCTGTACATCTGAGGCTTGCAGAGAAATAAAACATTTCATTAGCACGACAGAAAGAGGTTTGTGTTCATTTTGAATGACGCAGCACAGATGAGCTGAAGAGACAGACAGACAGATGTGGAGGAGGAGGCAAACTAAAAGAAACTACAGATTAGACCTGGTAAATTCAGTGAGGCAGGCGGCGGTCTGAGGAGATTAAGAGAAGAAGATGAGGAACATGCGACTCTACAGATGCACTAGTTGGGCCGGCATGTTAGTGATTGGATGCAGACAGCATTGAACTGAACTTACCGTCATGTTCTCTGTCCTTCTGTTTACAGAAACGTTTATAAAGCAGAATAAAAAAAAAATTTAAAAGTCAAAGAGTTTGAGAATCTCTGTTCACAATTACATGAATGTTACATTACTGTTTAACACTTACACTCCTTGATGTCAACTACCGCTGTGACCAGCT
>NW_020856124.1:0-769 GCF_000972845.2 Larimichthys crocea
TACCAAAATGTTTTTTGTTTTGTTTTCATGAACCAGTTTCTACGTCTGAGTCCATTTGCTTGCTAGTTTGATATCTGGCAACCCGGAGCATCGACATGTGCAGTGTGCGGGATCAGAACGGATCACACAGGACAAAACACAAACAGACCTGATTTGAAAAGAAGAACCATACTGACTGTAGTATTGTTGTCAAGAAGCTCGTATTTAAGTTGAGCATGTTTCCTTAATCTCTGATGACATATCATGGTCAATTTATGATTTAATACAGTAACTATCTGACATATTGTTCCTTTTACATGTTACACTGAAAGCACAGATAGACGTTCATAGTCATGATTCTTATAACAAATATATAACTATATATAATCGAGGTCGCTCGGCTATATGGACAGAGTTTATATCCTATTTTGATACTAAAGTGTGTGTACTTATGATGGCTGTTATCATTAGCACTGGCATAGATACCAATGTTTCGTGCTAATATATTAATAATTAATTAATTGCCAAAGAAATTGGTGAGAACCAATAAATCTAGACCAATCAAGATGACATGAAAAGGACAGTAAACTTTTTTTTGATGCTGATTTAATTCAATTTAATGGTTTCATTATAATCGATGTAACTTTGGAAACAAATTGTGCCACTAGTAACTACATCATATCACAAGACAAGACCTAATCCAGACGAGAGCCGTACACCTCCACCTCACACAGACTCAGGAACTCAGGGGCCGTGTTCACTGGTGGTCATCATTCCCATCGATGGTGTT
>NW_020856125.1:0-6945 GCF_000972845.2 Larimichthys crocea
ATCCTGCAGCGACATGCCTCGTCCGTGTTTGCGTTTTTAGTTGGACCATCATTTATTTTCAACAGGACTTGCTTATGAAAGCCCCAACACACCTCCAGCTGTGTACGGGTATTTGACCAGAAGGATGAGTGAGCGTGCTGCGCAGATGGACCTGGCTCCACCTTCACCTACCTAAACCAATCGAGAGGGTTTTTTGGAATGTATATGGACACCAGAGTGAAGGCAAAAGGAAATCCTTCTAATGAATCTGAGGGCCTTCTGAAGGTGCCTGTGTGGGTTTTTAGCTTTGGCCCATAGTGATGTTTTTTTTTGACAGCGTGTGTGTGTATGTGTGTGTGTCAGTACCAGTCTTTTTTGGGGCCCCTTTCTCATTCAGACGTCCAGTTATTGGTTACTTGTAAAAACGACTTTCTACGAAGAAGTAACTTTAGCGACGTCTACCGTTCTTGGGGCGGAGTCAGTTTCCCATCATATCATTGATGCTTTTTTGTGAATGCACATAATGATACAATTTCCATTTTTGCAGCCCCCCCTCCCCCTGAGGATTATTTCAATGAAGACAGAAAACCTAGGATTCCCCCCCCCCCCCCCCCCCACCCCCCCGCACCCCACCCCCCCCCCCCCCCCCACCGCCGCCCACCCACCCCCCCCACACCCCCCCTCGCCCCCCCTTCCCCCGCACCACGACCACTGTGTAGTATAATATGTATACCCCCCCACAACACACACCCACGATCTCCCCGCGCCCCTCATGCGATAGGCCAGACGGCAAGCGTCCGCGTCACTGTACAGCGCAACGCCCGCGCGAGACCGATACCGGACGTATTTTAGCTTCTGCGAAAAAGAGCCACCTCTTCCTGCCCCTTTGATGATTCTCGCTTGGCACACTCTTTTCATTCTTCCCGAGATGAGCTTCAGGCGGGGTGTCACCTGAAATGGTTTTCAACCATTAACGGAGTTCCCCAGAACTGTGAGCACTTGTTGGGTGCCCTTGCCTTCACTCTGTTGGTCCATATCATCCCAAACCTTCCGATGGGTTTTAGGTTAGGTGGTGACGTGGAGGCCAGTCATTGGCGCAGCACTCCATCACTCTTCCTTCTTGGTCAAATTGCCCTTACACAGCTGGAGTGTGTGTTTGTGCTCCATTGTCCTGTTGAAAAAATAAATGATTGTCCAACACTAAACGCAACAACGGACGGGATGGCATGTCGTGCAGGATTGCGTGGTTAGCCATGCTGGTGAGTGTTCCTTCAATTTTGAAATAACCCCCACAGTGTTCACCAGCAACGCACCCCCACACCATCAGCCTCCTCCTCCATGCTTCACGGTGGGAACAGTATGTAGGGAGCATCCGTTCACCTCTTCTTGCGTCGGCACATGAACGGTGTGGGTGGAAACCAAAGATCTCAAATTTGGACTCATCCGAACAAAGCACAGATTTCACTGGTCTAATGTCCAGGGCCGGGGCCCCTAGGATTTTGGTGGCCTAAAGCCAGGGACTTCGCTGTTGCCCAAAACACTCAGAGGGCAACCACGAATCACATGCACTGCTCTACTGAATGACACTTGAATTAACAACAAACAACTTTATTTTAGACCACGTATCGTATATTAAATATATAGCAAATTTGAGAGCTAGCAACTGAAATATTCTAACCGTAATCAAAAATACACTAACTTGCATGTAACAAAGTAACAACAATGACAAAATATAGCTGCAAGCAGCAATGAGGGGCCCATGCAAATCAGGTGATCATGTAACTTACGATAGTTCGTTGAAATCCAATATACCGTTGCATTGTTATGACACGTCACGTCAAGAGAAAAAAGCAAAGCATTTTTGCAGCTTACACCGCCCCCTAGTGACCGAATGACACAATGTTTTCCCCCGCATGCTTCAAAGAGAGTCTTAAAGCGTGCGACCAAATTTGGTTCTTCGAAAGTCAAAGTGGCGCCAAGATATGAGCAAACATCCTGTTTGGCGGCGTTGCCGCCGATGGTGATTGGTTAACGTGAAAAGTTGGCATGAACTATCAATAGGGCAACCCACAGTGTCTGCGCATACCATGATTTCATTCCAAATAAAAACACATCAACAGATATGAGCAAAAACACCCCCTAGAAACCAAATGACACCAGATTTCTTTCCTGCACTTGGAACGCCTGAAAGCATGGCATCAGATTTAGTTATGTTTCACCAAAGTGTTCCTTCGCCACCGATTGGCTGTAGTGGGTGAACAAAGGCAAAATTGAAAAATCTGTCTCCCACATTTTGTGCGGATTGGTCTAAAGATTTTGTTTCACTTTCAACAAAACACAGAACAGTATGTCTGCAGTAAAGATTTCTACTGTTCAGTATACTTTGTATGTTCCCGAGCGTACAGAATATTTACTGTACACACACGCACAACACACACACACACAGTAATACTGAGCAGTAGCATATTTAACTACAATACACACATGTATGTCTGCAGTAAAGATGGCTACTGTTCAGTATACTGTTTGTATATGCCGATCAGGAGCAGATATTTACTGCGCACGCCGACACACACACACACACACAGTATACTGGAGATAAACATATTTTTACTGCAGATACACGACAGTATGTCTGCAGAAAAGATGTCGACTGTTCACTGGGTATTGTTTGTTATGTCCGCGAGTGTACAGATATTTATAACTGTCACCACACGTATACTGAGCATAGAACCATATTTACTGAAGACACCACAGAACAGTAAAATGCTGAAGGAAAGATGTCTATTGTTTAGTAATATACTAATTTTGTTAGCCTGAGAGCATATAGATATTTACTGTACACAGCACAAAGTAATGTGAGCAGTAGACTATAGTAACGGCAGACACACAGACAGTATGTCTGCAGTAAAGATGTCTACTGTTCAGTATACTGTTGTAATATCCCGAGCAGTACAGAGATTTACTGTACACACACCAGACCACACAAACATACTGAGCAGTAAGCCATATTTATTGTCAGACACACAGACAGTGTCTTCAAGTAAGAATGTCCTACTGTTCAGTATACTGTTTCTATATTCCGATCGTACAGATATTTACTGTTGCACACCACACACACACACACACACACACACACACACACCACACACGTATACTGAGCAGTAGCATATGTGCTGCAGCCACAAGACAGTATGTCTGCAGTAAAGATGTCTACTGTGTCAGTATACTGTTTTTGGAGATCCCGAGACAGTACAGATATTTTACTGTCACACACAACACACACACACACTATACTGAGCAGTAGACATTATTTAATGCAGACACACAGACAGTATGTCTGCAGTTAAAGAATGTATCTGTTTTAGTATACTGTTTTGTAGATTCCGAGCAGTATAGATATTTAATGGTACAACACACACACACAGTATACTGATCCAGATAGACATATGTAATGCAGACAACACAGACAGTAGGTCTGCAGTAAAGTGTCTACTTTGGTATTTACTATTTGTAAGATCTGAGCAATATGACATTTTACGGTACACACACAAAGTAAATACTGAGCAGTAGACATATATTAATGCAGACACACAGACAGTATGTCTGCAGTAAAGATGTGTAGTGTTCAGTATACTATTGTATTCCCGAGCAGTATAGATAATTTACTTACATACACACAGACACACACACACATACTGAGCAGTAGACATATTACTCAGACACACAGCAGTATGTCTGCATAAAGATGCTGCCTGTTCAGTATACTGTTTGTATATCCCGACATATAGATATTTCTGTACATACACCAGACACACACACAGCATACTGAGCGTTAGACATATTTACTGCAGACACACAGACAGTAATGTCCTGGCAGTAAAGATGTCTGCTGTTCCATAGAGGTTTGGATATTCCGATCAGGAAGATATTTACTGCACGCACACACCACACAGTAGACTGAGGCAAGTAGGACATGTACTGCGACACACAGACAGTATATCACATAAAGATGTCTACTGTTCCGTGTTGTTTTTGTATGTCCTAGCATACAGATAGTTTACTGTACACACACCAGCAGACTGAGCAGTAGACATATTTTAACGGCAGACACACAGACAGTAAATTCTGCAGTAATATGTCTACTGTTCAGTATAACTATTTGTAATCCCGGCAGTTAGGATATTTAAATGTACGTACTCACAACACCACACACAGTAAGAACTGAGCAGTAGACCATATTTCGGCAACACACAGCAGTAGTCTGCAGTAAAGATGTCTACTGTTCAGTATCTATTTGTATATTCCGATCAGTACAGATAGTTACTGCACGCACACACACACACAGTATACCTGGAGCAGTAGACATATTTACTGCATACACACAGACAGTATTCAACAGTAAAGAGTCTACTGTTCAGTGTAATTGTTTGGTATGTCCCTAGCAGTACAGATATTTACTGTTATCACACACACAGCATACTGAGGCAGTAGACATATTTACTGCAGACGCACAGACAGTATGTCTGCAGTAAAGAGGTCTACTGTGCAGTATACGGGTTTCGTATTTTCGATCAGACAGAGATTACTGTGCACACGCAACACACACAGTATACTGAGCAGTATACATAGTTACTGGCAACACACAGACAGTATGTCCCCTGCAGTGAAGAGGTCTACTGTTCAGTATATGTTTGTATTTTCCGATCAGTACAGAGTTTACTGCGCGCACCACACACACAGTATAACTGAGCAGAGACATATTGTACTGCAGAACATACAGACAGTATGGTCTGCAGTACAAGATGTTCGGTTCAGTAATATTGTTTGTATATTCCGATCAGTACCGATTTTACTGCGCGCCACACAACACACACAGTATACTGAGGCAGTAGACATATATACTGCAGACACACAGACATATAGCTGCAGTAAAGATTGGTCTACTGTTCAGTGTATTGTATTGTATGTTCCCTAGCATAAATATTTCTGTAGCACACAGACAGTAGACTGAGCAGTAGACATTTTGCTGCAGACACACAGACAGTATGTCGGGCAGTAAAGATTTTCTACTGTTCAGTATACTGTTTTATTTCCGATCAGACAGATATTGACTGCGCGCACCACACACAGTATACTGTGAAGTAAAGACATATTTACTGCAGATCACAGACAGTATTTTCTGCAGTAAAGATGTCTACTGTTTAGTATACTGTTTGTATATCCCGAGCAGTATGATATTTACGGTACACATACACACACACCATATATTGAGATAGAAACTTATTTACTGCAACACACAGACCAGTAATGGTCGGCAGTAAAGATGTCTACTGTTCAGTATATACTATGGGTAGATCCGAGCATATGATATTTACTGTAACACGCAACAGTATACTAGGGGCAGTAGACATTTTACTGCAACACACAGACAGTATGTCCTGCAGTAAAGATGTCTACTGTTCAGTAATAACGATTTGATATCCCGTGCGAGTATAGATATTTACTGTAACAGCACACACAGTATATGAGCAGTAGACATATTTTACTGCACAACAACCACACACAGTTACAGTATACTGAAGCAGTAGAAACATATTTTACTGCAGACACACCGTATGTGTTCCTTGGGGTTTCTAAAAGTAGATTGGAAGACAGAGCTTTCAGTCTATCAGGCTCATCTTCTGTGAACAAACTACATTCTGGTTTCGGGAGCTGACACGGTCAACATTAGACATAACATTAACCACACCATCCGTAAACATACATGTCTCCATTAAATGCATGTTACCTAACTAAACTTCTTCCGGGAGTTGCTGTGCTCTATCGTTCAGGCAGGTTATCGTGGATCGGTGGATGCTGCTGTGGTCTGCACGACGTCCACTACAATCCCATTACGTTTATAGTTAGTTGATGATCTATCTCATCACAGGTCCCCATGCGACTGTAATCATTTATTCATTCATTAATTTATTGTCCATTTTATCATTCATTGTGAATGTTGGGGTCTGTTAATGGATGGGTCCATTTTTGTGGCATTTGCGTGGTGTTGCTTGTGTGCCTTGTGTGTTGTTTATCAATTTCATATGGCAACAGGGATGTGCATCCCCGGAGGCGTTGGTTGAGTAATTTTCCAGTCCTAAGCCTGTGACTTGGCTGCAGCGAAAGCAACCTGGTTATATAAAGAACCAAGTGGCAAGCCGTAGGTGGACAACAGCATTCTCACATCCTCCTCCCTCCCCAAACCAGCACATGTCTGTTTTGTGAATCCTCTTTGCGATTAGAAAATTAGAAAGCGATTAGCAAGTTTTCGTTTGTTTGGTTTGACAGAGTAGGGTGGACTGCCATTTGAGTTACTCATATTTATCCTGTTTTTTGTTAGTTAGGAAGGTGAGTTTTGTGATTTTGGGTTTTCTGAGAAAAAAGATTTATTTTCTAGATAGTTTGTTTTGGTTGTTGTTTGGCCTGGCCACCTCTTAAAATTATCCTTAGTTATAGTTGTTTGACCTTTGATTTTGTAAAAAAAAATAAAAACCATTTTCTATTGTACATAAAACGTATTGTAGTGGCTACTTGGGACTTGGGGAAGGTAGTATTGTGACACCTTTTGTTGTGATGCTCATGGCTCGTAGACTGCGGCATATGGTCCAGGAACCCCATTGTCTATGGAGCCCTGACCGTAGGTTTAAAAAGTTTAAAAATTTTGCACATTGATTGAGGCAGTTGTATACTTTATTTCACCGAGTTACATGTTGGCAGTAAACACGGTATAGCGCCACCAGGGTCAAAGTTGTAGGTTACATTTGTGCATGTAACTTTGAACCGCGAGTCCAATTTGAAAAAACAAGGTTATCGTTGGATTCTTGGATATACCGAGTTTAGAACCTGATAGATAGATCGATAGATAGATGAGATTAGATAGATAGTAGATAAGATCATATAGATAGATTTTTCGCCATCTTGGAT
>NW_020856126.1:0-759 GCF_000972845.2 Larimichthys crocea
TATCTTAAAGGTTCAGTGTGTAACCTTTAGGGCAGAGGACTGTACAGAGTGCGTAGGAGAAGAAGAAGACATAGAAGAAGAAGTGCTAGTTGCTAATTGTTTTGTGTTTTGTTAGAAGTTATAGAACACACAACATACAATATATGTATTTAATAGCTATAAAGGCAAGGCAAGGCAAGTTTATTTGTATAGCACAATTCGTACACAAGGCAATTCATAGTGCTTTACAGAGGCAAGGAAAAACATTTGAGAAAAACATTAAGACAAGCAATAGAAATAAAAAATTGAAAAGAGAAGAAAATTTAATTAAAAACATCAGAATGTCATTTAAAATCATTAAAACAGCAAATTTGAAAGCAATTTAAAGCATTAAACGAATCACTGGATTATGATTAAAAATTCTTCTAAAGCTCTTAAAAAGTGCTCAGCCATGAGCACATGAAAATAGAAAAGTTTTTAACCTGGATTTAAAAGTTGAGCACATGAAAATAGAAAAGTTTTTAACCTGGATTTAAAAGTGCTAAGATAAACCGGCTACTCGTGCAGATTTTCACAAATAAAGGCCACTGTAGCACTTTGAATGGGGACACGTGTCTCACCACTAGATGCCGCTAAATCTTACACACTGCACCTTTAAGTTGCAGTCCAGTAAACTTAGCAGTAGCTAATACTGACATAACAATGTTACGGATAAAACAGTTCTGCTATTTAACTAAAAATGTGTGTGACGTGAAGATTATTGTGTTTAATCAATTTTAT
>NW_020856127.1:0-841 GCF_000972845.2 Larimichthys crocea
AAAGTTAAACTTTGCTGAGCTCAGGACAGACGACAATAAAAAATAAAAACCAAACCACAGTATTAAAACGAGGAATAAATCTGACATGAGCTGTGACACGTTTACACAGAAGTAAACACACACACACGCACACACACACACACAGTGTGTCAATGTGACATTCAGGACGTGCTCAAATCACAGCTGACTCATCACTAAAAATACACCGCCGTCTTCACATCCTGAGAAAATCCGCTGGAAGTCGACTAAAGAAAAA
Source organism: Larimichthys crocea (assembly GCF_000972845.2). Taxonomy (NCBI): domain Eukaryota; kingdom Metazoa; phylum Chordata; class Actinopteri; family Sciaenidae; genus Larimichthys; species Larimichthys crocea. Next base: position 257 of record NW_020856127.1, read on the forward strand.
CAATTTCAGATTTTAACTTTCTTTAATGAATATTCTGGATTTTAAAGGAGCCGTTAGACCTCCTCATTAATACAGGTGTGTGTATCGTTAATACAGACACATGTATACCTCGTTAATACAGGTGCGTGCGCCTCGTTAATACAGACACGTATACCTCGTTAATACAGACACGTATACCTCGTTAATAGAGGTGCGTGTATACCTCGTTAATAGAGGTGCGTGTATACCTCGTTAATAGAGGTGCGTGCGTGCGCCCCGTTAATACAGGTGCGTGCGCCTCGTTAATACAGGTGCGTGCATGTGTTTCTCGTTAATACAGGTGCGTGCATGTGTTTCTCGTTAATACAGGTGCGTGTGCCTCGTTAACAGGTGCGTGAACGCCTCATTAATACAGGTGCGTGCGCCTCGTTAATACAGGTGCGTGCGCCTCGTTTGTGTTCAACATGTTTAGTGACCACAGAGAAAATGTTTTTAAAGCCTAAAGATCGAGTAATCTGGACTGAAATTTAATATTTCATTAGATAAAAACATGTGGTGACACATTGATACAACGCTGGAACTGTTTGGATCACATCCTCCATCAGC
>NW_020856128.1:0-630 GCF_000972845.2 Larimichthys crocea
TGTTATTTGATTTGCTATTGTGTTCTTGAATTTGCTGTTGTGTTTTTGGATTTGCTGTTGTGTTATTTGATTTGCTGTTGTGTTTTTGAATTTGCTGTTGTGGTGTTTGATTTGCTGTTTCTCCTGAACAGTTAGACAAATATATTTAGCATCATCTTCAGCACCACTGACAGTCGACATTAACACTCTTAACTCACCGGTTGCTATGCCATCGAACAGTGAGAGGACTCGGAGCGGTCTGCGCAGGTTGGCAGGGATGGACGGGTAAACACGGTGCGGCTCCTGCAAAGTAAGAAAACGTTGTGATGCAGTGTGACTGTCGACTTTAAGTAGAAAAAATAACTTTAATATAACTTTTTACTGCGGCGAGAATCAATTTGATCACTCACAAACTCCATGGCGCTGTTGTTGGCGAATAACTCCTGCACACGGATGCTCCAGTCCTCTCTGGGAATTAGAGCGCCGTGAGGCCGATGAGGCTGACACATGTAGCAGATCCACGGGTCTATCAGCTTCAACGAATCAAACGTCCCCGGGCCGACGAGGATGTTCAGACAGTCAGTGCAGTACGATCTGTGAATGAAGAGAAAAGGGTAATAAACAAAAGTCATTCACTTTACGAAGACTGCA
>NW_020856129.1:0-662 GCF_000972845.2 Larimichthys crocea
AAGAAACAAGAAAGGTTCATTTGAAAAAACAAAAGGTTGAGTTTAAGGTAGTCCACCAACACAAGGAAAAAACACAACAGACTGACATAGATAACCGAAGATGTTAACCTCCTGTTGGCTTCCAGCTGATTTCATGCATCAGTGTCTTTGGCTGCTTTAGCTGGATTAGCCACAGAACCAAGGTCAGCTTCAGTCCCAGTCCCAGAGGACTCAATCAAGGATTCAATGAAGTTTCACTTCACAGGCAGATATACTAGTCCGCTGATAACATGCAGGTCAAGGATGTGCCACAGTAAATATCTAATTCATGTCTTGAGTTCATGAGGGAGGAGGAGGAGGAGAAGGCAGAACACATCTCTGACTAAGAGGATATGGTATAAATCATTCCCCCGTGATTAAATTAATTATAGCTCATTAGTGGCATCAAGTCCATTTTGATTTCCATTAATGACGACAGGTTCGATGGAATAAATAAGACTCGTGTTTGCTAGACTCAGTTGGCTCTTCTTTCATTGGAGCCTTTATGATTGCATTGAGTACAAGGAGGCCCGGCAACACACAGGCCACTCATACGGCACTCATGCAAATTAAATTACATACGATCAATATTGCAAATCTATGTAACGATCACATAGTTGCCCGCCTTGGACTGCTCTTTTTAT
>NW_020856130.1:0-26217 GCF_000972845.2 Larimichthys crocea
AAAAAAAAAGAGAGACAATAGAGTACAAAGGGAAACATGAAGGAGGGGGCGGGAAAAGAAGATGCTGATCGGTGATACCGAAGTGTCGCCAGCTCGTATGACAGGGAGGGAAGTCCGTCCAGTGCCTTTGGTGTGTTGTGGGGGAGGAAGACAGAGGCAGAAGATCCCCAAAAATCTGCACACAGCCTCCGGTGTGGCATCAGGCGAAAGCATGTCGAAAGATATGCGGTGACGGCCAGGCAAGTGACTAAGTGTGAGCGAGGGTTGTGGAGCCTTTAAAAAGCACAGCAAAGTGTGAGAAGAAAAAAAACGTGGCTGGGTTGTAAGAGAGGTAGTGATACCATCCACATTTTGATTTATTGTAACCCCACACTACCCACCCACCAGCATAAAGGATGCAAAACCTACTCCACAGGGTGCCGCCGAGCTTAAACAAAGCAGTGATGGGAAGCAGACGAGAACACCAATGAATTCCAAAGAACGTCGAAAGAACAAGGAAGCGGGATCAAAGTTAAACGCGGTGCAGGGCGGCGGGGGGTAGTTTAGGAAACTGGGGGATGCATGGGAAGCAATAGGTAGGCATCATGAAGGGAATCAGAGCGAAGGTACCAGAACAAGGGTGAGGCACGAATAGGCGTAAAGCTGTCCTCATTCGGCGCCCATGCTTGTGAGGGGTGCCATGGGTCGCTGGGCCTCATACCTAAAGGTGGAAGTAGAGGTTTGAGGGATAACTACGGTAGGTACACGTGCGCAAGTGTGCAATGTTCAGGTGTAAATTCAAAGGGGAACAGTCCCTGGAGTAAATATCATTGTGCTATCATCCACAATAATCAGCAGGACTAGTGGAAAGTGAATGGGGACAATGTAGGCTAAACTGAGGAAAGCCATGGATGAGACAGGAAAAGGATGGTAACCGTTTTGCCAGCAGTAATGCTGAGTCTTCAATACAACCTTTTCATTTTATAAAATGGAAAACAGGTCACTCTTTCCGCAATTAATCATTTCTTCTGAAATTGGTCATTATCCCTATCTAGGATTTCTTTCTTCTTTTCTGGGATCCAAATCTTGGTGTCAATATGATGTTGCTCTACGCTTTAGCTAATGGTATTGCCATCATTTTGTGTGGTTGAAAACTTCAATCCATTTTGAGTATAAGTCTATGATCAACTAGAGACATATTTTTTTTTTGTCCATTTATTAATTCATGAAATTCAAATGCATACGTATGAAATGATATTGGAGCAGAGGCATTTTAACCTGGTCTGGTCTGAATCTGCCTTGGACAATCTGTTTTTTTCACACACTAAACATGATGCAAGATTTTTTTTAACAGGATTTTTGTAATCCATTACATCCTGCATCCCAACTGTTGACACATGAGTCAATCCACCAGAGGTCAATACTACTCGGCCAGCAAATTGAAATAATTTTTTATTTGTATGAAGTATGTAGAAAATAACCTTTAAACCTTTGTTGACCCCCACATCTAAAACCTGGATGTAGTCTCCGGGTGATCGTACGAAGACGGCCTAAAACTTTCGACGTGACTGCAGACTGTTTCAAAACGTGATGTAGTTCCTCCATGACGTCCCCAATGGACTGTCCTAAAACCTGGTCTTAGTCTCTGGCTTGAACGCAACTGTCGAAAACCGACGTGGGTCTCCGTAAGGTCCCCACAGACTGTCCTAAATCGTGGACGGAAACTCCGGGACCTCCCCACAACTGTCTAAAACGAACTCTCGACCTAGTCCTTCCATGACGCTCGACGACAGTCTAAAACCGGGACATAGCTCTGTGACGTCCCTGACCTGTCTGAAACAATGGACATAGTCCCTCCATGACGTCCCCAGAACTGGTAATAAAACTGGAAGAGTCCTCCGACGTCCCCCAAAACTGGTCTAAAACCTGGCACCGACTGGTCTAAAAAAACGTCGCATAGTCTCCATACGGCTCGACAGAACAGTCTAAAACTGGACGTAGTCTCTGTGACTGCAGACTGTCTAAACCTGGACGCTAGTCTCTCTGTGACGTCCCCCATGGAACTGTTAAAACTCAAACATAGTCTCTGTTAACCGCAGACTGTCCTAAAACCCGGACGTAGCCCTCTATGACGGCCCCAACAGACTGTTCTAACCGGGACATATCCTCTATGACGTCTCCCCACAGACTGTCTAAAACCTGTTTTCGTAGTCTCTGTGAGGTCCCCACAGACGGTCTAAAATTTTGACAAGTCGCTGTGACTGCAGATGATCTAAAAAACCTGGACGTAGCTCACGACGTCCACACAACCTTTAAAAACCTGGACGGAGTCTCCGTGACGCCCCACAGACTGTCTAAAACCTGGATGTAGTCTCTGGTTTGTCCCAACAAACTGTCTAAAGCCTGGACGTAGTCTCTGTGACGTCCAGCCGGCGTCCCTAAAACTTCGATACTCTTGTGACCACGCAGAACATGCTAAAACCCTGGACCTGGTCTCATGACCTCCCCACAGACTGTCTCCAAACTCACAACCTGGACTATCTCGTTGACGTCCCTGGCAGACTTCTAAAAAACCTGGACGTAGTCTCTGTACGTCCTGACAAACTGCTGTCTAAAAAAAAAAAAAAAAAAAAAAAACCTGGAGGTAAGTCTCGGGACGTCCTCACAGACGGTACTAAACCGTGGACAAGAGTCCTGTGACGTCCCCACAGACGTCTAAAACCCCTGACGTAGTCTCCTGTGCATCCTGACAAACGGTCTAAAAATAAACTTGGACGTGATCTCCAGGACGTGCCAACGGACTGTCCGAAAATCGGGACGTAAGTCTCCTTGTGACGTCCCCACAGATATTTTGTCTCTTCTGGGTGACGTCAACCACCACAAACCACACAACATGCATTTCCATTGATCAAGGGTTCAAAAATTAATGCTTTAATGTCTAATGGTTGTCCTTACTCATAAATACGGTGCAATGGTGGGGTTTTCGTCCACAAGAGGGAGTGTAAGTGACACGGATCAGAACATCTCTGCGTTAAGGCTAGACCCAATCCCTAAGAACAGTGAGATATCCTAAACACAACATAGAACTTGACCTTTGACTCGGTCCCTGTCTGCCCTGCCTGTACTTATTATTTTTATTATTATATTATTATGTTTTAAGTCTGTGGGGACGCCACAGAGACATGTCAAGTTTTAGACAGTTTGTAGGAACGTCAAAGGAGACTACATCCAGGTTTTGACAGTGTATTATCAGGACGGCACAGAGACTCGACGTCCCAGGTTTTAGAACAGTCCTGCGGACGTCACAGAGACTATTCCAGGTTTGAGAACAGTCGGTGGGGCGTCATGAGACCACGTCCAGGTTTTGAAAGTCCTGCGTCACGAAGTACGCTAAGTTTTAGCAGTCCGCGTGGCACGCACAAGAACTACGTCCAGGCTTTAGACAGTTTTGTGGGACCACAGAGACACATCCAGGTCTGGGACCGGAAGGCGCCAGTCCTCTAGGCGGACCGTTCGCTCTGTTCCTAGCCGGGGGATGCGCCCTCGGTCGGCCAAAACAGAGGCTTTCGTCCCAGCATCCCCAAGCCAATGATCCATGCGTGCTGGCTTCAGGGCTGCAGAATAGAATATATTTGAAGCCAAGCATGGTTTTTCACCTGGCCTCCAGCTTGGTTTTGCGTGCGTTTGCACTTTAAGGCTCCTCTCCGCTCTCATCACCGCTGGCCATGGTGCTGAACAAAGATCCGTGCCCACGCAATCACTTTAGCCTCCAGTCTATCGATTTCCATCCCCTTCCCCTCCACTAAAATCAAATGTGTTTTTCCCATATTGTTCCTACACTCGAATGGTTGATTTGCAAACTTTTGGGATTCAGGAGTTGCATAGGTCTTAATCTATTTCGGAATTTTTAATGAGGAAAGGAGTTTAAAACAGAGAATGTCACCTTTTATGGGGTGTGAAAACGCTATCAGATCAGTTTCCATTATTCATATTAAGCCCATTAGTCAAAGAAAAGTAGGTTATAAAGGCTACACATTGAACACGTCTAGGAGTCGTTAATGGTTGAATTGTGTGTTGATTTATCACAAATGATTACTTAGTGTGATAAATTCAGAACAGTTATTATGTTAACTACATGCCCAGACTGAAATCAGATCTATGTTTCAGCCGTTATGCGATTGATTTTGATGACACCCCCCTATAGGGCGCACATAAAACGAGCAGAGACGGGCACGCCGTGCCGCGGGAGCCCAGATTTGGCCCGGAAGGTGCAGAAGAGAGGATTATGGCGACAAACGTGTCTGATTGGAGACGGGGTGGCCAGCAGTGAATGCCTGAGTCTTCACATACACCCTTTTTCATTTTAATGGAAACAGGGCCTCGAGTTTCGCAATTACCATCTTATCCTGAAAGTGGTCCTTATCACTCATTAAATGTAAAAATAGAGATGTAACAGCAAATGTAAATTAGTACATTTATGAATCTAATAAAGAAAAAATAAAGAGCGGGCTGATCGTCTCCATCGGACCTCGTCCCCTGCCTTACGGGTGTTGTCCCAACGAGAAAAAAACAAAAACTTTAATGTGGAGATACAATTTCCATCAGTCTTTCCCTCTATAAGCATACATTACAATCGGAAAACTATAATTCTTTAGATTTTCTATAGGTTTTCTCATTGTGCTGTTGATAAAGAACTAAAAGTGTGTCATTTGTCCCCACCCCCTCAGTAAAGGTTGTTTTTCTCCTCTCATGGGCGCGTAGATTGATCTTCCTACTTCTACTCGCTGACTGGGACCCATTCTTCTCTACTACCTCCGTGCCTATTCTCGTATCTACCGACACCAGGGTCCCTTTCATCCATGCCTCCCAAACTAATCAAACTTCAAACTCAAACGCATCTGTCCTGTATCACTATATCTCTCCCTTGAGATCCTTTTTGTTCAAATGTTGTATTTGTCTCTTGAAATATAGTCTTTATATGAATAAAAAATCAAAATGTTAAAAAGGATAGTCAGAATTAGAAAAAAAAGAGGATGCCATCTGACATAAATTGAGAACTTTTTGTCTCTCTCCTGATTCTCATGACATAGTGGTCACCAATGTTGTGACTAAGCTACAGGTGACACAGAACTGTCAATAAACTGCACTGTGCACTTTCATACAAAAGCGTGTTTTCAGCTTTAGATAATGTGATGCTGTCAGTGCATTACTTCATATTACATTCACATTAGTATAGAAAAATGGTTGTATTTCTTTTTAAAGTTTAAACAGTAACCACTGATGTGCCTCAAACAACTGAATTTACATTTGAATAAGAACATTCTTGGCATTGACGTTCACTGAAACATTTCATCTGAGAATGTGACGGTTCCCTAGTTAATTGTGCATGGGTTCTCTCTTGAAGTAGTAGATTCTTCTTCAGAGGAGCTTTTAGATTTGTGCACTAAGGAGCAACTGCTGAAAATATTGATATTGACATTGGTGATAAATGTCTCAAATAGAGATTGAAGGCCATTTTGTTCCAACTTTGACATCAGGGTTAACATTCCAGCAACAAGAAGAGTTAATGATGCTTCGACTGGACCATGATAAGCTTATTCTGGTTCAGCTAATTCTGTGGTTTCCTGGTTTATTTGGTGTTACATCTAGCCACACTGAATTGTCCCAAGCTCCTTAGTGTGACCTTGATTGTCCTCTCCTTGGTTCTCGTCTTTGCTTCTTTACAAACTCTTAATTTGCTTCCTTGTTGCACCGGTTGCTGAGTTGGGATCCTTGCTTAAGAGATGTTGGATAACTGGAACAGGTCGTCGGTTGACCCTAAATCTTTTGGATAACCAGCAAGGTCAAAGTGTGGTAATGTATTGTATGGGTTTTTGGGTTAGCAAATGTTCTTTCATATTAGTATTTAATATATATATTTTTTTGTCCTTTCAGGACCCCGTTCTTATGGAGGGGGGTGTGACAGTTCCCTAGTTAATTTGCATGTGTTCCCTCCTTACAGCAGATACCTGAAGACACTGATTATAGTCTGTCGTCCTCTCGTGTCTGCCACCTGGTTTTTGGTTCTTTTCATTTCATGTAACATCTCGCACACACTACACGTTACACTCATGCATGCACACACTTTTACCACTGGTGTACTGATAAACACACCTCATTGTTTCTTTTCTTTAGTTTTGTTTAACTTCTGTGTGTTTTTGAGTTATTAAACAATAATTTATTTTTACTTTGCCTTCTCCCCATTGTTTTTGTCATGGCCTTAGAGCCGGGTTGTGACAGAACACAGTTTGAAGCCTACAGCACTATTGTTTTTGTAGCTGTGATTAATCTATTTTTACAAATTGAATGCTTATTTTTCACTCCTGAATGTAATGTTTCATCTGTGTGTGTGTGTGTGTGTGTGTGTGTGTGTGTGTGTGTGTGTCCTCAGTGAAGTGTATCAGTCTCTGCAGTAGCTTCCCAGCTCAGCAGTCAGTTCAGTTTTCGTTCATCTGACTGAGGGAGGTTTTGTACGAGCTTTTTCACTGTGTGAAAACATGCTGACTGTTCATGATGCACTCTGACCAGTAGTAAACTGCTGCATCTTCAGTCTGAACTCCACTGATGGTCAGAGTGAAGTCAGAGTTTGATCCACTGCCTGTAAAACGAGCTGGAATCCCTGATTGTCGCTGATTAACAAGCTTAATGAGCAGTTTAGGAGTTTCTCCATCTCTCTGCTGGTACCAGGCTAATTGGTTCCACCATAAACATTCTGACTGGTCCTACAGCTGATGGTGATGGACCCTCCCACAGCAGAGCTCACTGCTCCAGGCTGAGTCACTGTGACCTGGCCTCTGGACTCTGAGGATACAGACACAAAAACATAAAGCAGCGTCATGGTTTGTGGGCTTCATTTCAGAGGGACGGATGTTCATAAGGAGGGAGTTTGATTCTCTGGACTTTACCTGTGAAGCAGCAGCAGAGGAGAGTCCAGATGAGGAGAGATCAAAGTCATGTTTTTGATGAGAGGATTTCTTGGCTTCTGTTGTCATGAAGGACAGCTGTCAGTCATCCGTGTTCAACTCTCAGGACTATAAACTCTCCCAGAGCACTGGAGCATGGTGCTGCTGATGCAAAGCGGCTCTCTATGGAAATGCTCTGACTACTTTTAGGTACTGAAACCTGACTGCTGTGATGGTTGCCCAACGTTGCTGCTCAGTCTATGTGAGCTTCAGCGAAGCAGATACCCTAATGAGCCACATGACGGGTTGTTTATTTAAAAATCAAGCACGACCCAAACCGAGCCTTTGGTCCTGACGTCGGCAATTGCCGAGTGGGCCAGTTCAGCAGCTAGGCCACCGGGAAATGTCCCGGTGCTCCCGTTGGCCAGTCCGCCTCCTGACATCTGGCTTTGTGTGCTTTTTATATCTTTACATGTATTAAGTCTAGGGTAGCAAAGGGGTTTCCAGTAAATTTCCAGAAATGTACCATGGGCAGCTAAGCTGGGGAATTTTTGGAAATATTCCAAATTTGAAACTCACAAGGGAATTATGGAAATTTACGTGAATTAACTATAAATTGGGGGTAATTTAAACAAAATGCATCATATCCAAACATAAGTAAGTGCATTTAAGTAGGGAGTGCAAACAAATTATCAACAGAACTGTTTACTATGAGCTTCATCAGAGCGTCAAGTTGAATTTGAGTTTAGCTTCACTTTGTGTTTGTTGGCCTGAAACTGTTTTTTGTTTTCCACAGATGATGAGGAGTAACAAAGGGAAGGAACATATACATACATATCCTATTTATATATGTATTAATTTAGGATTCACTTGCTACAGTAAAATTGAGTTTATCCAGAGTTTAAGATTAACACTTGGCCTTTGCCAGCAGAAACTCTTGTGTGGCGCTATCCAAATGACTAAAAATATAGTTGTTACTAGGGTGATTTGGAACACAACCAAATAAAAAATGGAGCTAAATATAAGTATATGTGAGAATATAAGGATCACTTTGACGTCATTTTACATTCATTGAAAATGAAATGATTGTTGTGGCTTCCCCACATGCTTCTTATAGAAACCAAAACAAGTAAAAATAAGTAATATACTGTTCAGTCTTTATACTGTCTTTTGGAAGTTAGGGTTAGGGTCTTCGTCAGAAAGGGGGTGAGGGCAAAACAGGCCAGACTTTTTTGGTCCAGGGACAATGTTGTCAGTCTTGAAGCAGGTTGGAACAGTCCACTGTAATAGTGATATGTTGAAAATGTTGAAAAATGTCAGTGATTATGTTAGCTAGCTGATTAACACATGACACATCCAGAGATGTTTTCAGGCCCAGCAGCTTAACTTCTTTCACGACATCTGTGCCATAAATTAATGCCATAAATCAGAATCCACTCCTATGGGGTGCCGTTTGTAAAGCGTCTCGCTCTGAAAATAACAGCAACATTTTGTCACATTTAGCTAAAAACAATGTTTAAAAAACTGGTTTGAATTTTTGAGAGTCACTTTTTTGCACATTTAGAACAATATTTGTGAACTTAGAGATATTTTAAATATTTAAATCCAAATGTTAAATGTAAACTCGAAAGTGCTAAATCCAAATACAATGTTAAATATAAATCTAAATGTTAATAAAATCTAAATGTTAAATCTAAATGTTAAATTATAAATAAATGTTAAATATAAATATAAATGTAAATATAAATTAATTAAATGTTGAAGCTAAATGTTAAATATTTATCTAAATGTTAAATAAATATAAATATAAATTTTGAAGCTAAATGTTAATATATATCCCGATAATCCATGTCCAAGAGTCCATTCCCCGGTAAGATGGGTTTTATTTGTTATTTGCCACTATAAACACGCTCTGACCTCCTCAGCTTTTATTTTGGCACTTCCGTTACCGGCATTGAATTTGCATTTTAGCTAAATATTTAGTTTCACCCGAAACATTTAGCTTCAACATTTAGATTTATATTTATATTTAACTTTTTATTTATATTTAACATTTAGATTTATATTTAACATTTAGATTTAACATTTAGATTTAGATTTACATTAACATTTGCTTTATATTTAACATTTAGATTTAACATTTAGATTTTTTATTTAACATTTTAGATTTAGCATTTAGATTTTACATTTAACATTTGGATGTAAATATTTAAAATATTTCTAAGTTCACAAATATTGTTCTAAATGTGCAAAAAAGTGACTCTCAAAAATTCAAACCAGTTTTTTAAACATTGTTTTTAGCTAAATGTGACAAAATGTTGCTGTTATTTTCAGAGCGAGACGCTTTACAAACGGCACCCCATACCACTCCTGATCTAGAAAGTGATTATATCCCATCATACTCAGAATTATCTGAAGATAAATTGTTTGACTCAGAGTCAACTTCAAAAAAAAAGAAGTGACAAAAGCAAAGAAGCAGACAAAATGTCTCTTCATGCACATAACGAACTCAGGGATAGTGATGGAGACCTTGTTATTGACTCTGCTGACGCAGAGGATAAGGATGAAGAGGGTGATGAGGATCAGCATGGAGATGTGAACGAAAACAAAGATATGGGTAGGTCATGTGTTACATTGAAAACCTGCGTCAAGAGAGAAAAAAAAGAAAGTGGGACAAGAGACACTACTGTGTATATTGCAAAACACCACAAAGTAAAATGGCACAGCATCTAATACGGAAACACAGTTCAGAAAAAGAAGTGAGCATGGCCACATGTCTTCCACCAAACTCAAAGAAACGTCACCAGATATTGGAGCAACTTTGCAGGAAGGGTGACTGTAACAGACCCTTAGCATTGTTTAGCATGTTTAATATAGGTCATTTTCAAACGTGGTTTATGTTTTCTTATGTCTTATTCTTTAAATGCCCAGGAGGATGCTTTTATTTTGAAGGGAGTCTGACAGGAAGTGTAGTTACTAGCAGAAAAAATCTCACAGGTGTTTACGCAGCATATATGTCATCGTAATTAATTTTTTGTTCAGCTAGCACCTGCCTGACAAGGGCACAAGGTTTGTCATTATTTCGTTTTATTGAGTGCTTGAAATCTGTAATTTTTAGAGGTGATGATTTGGTGTATGGTGACATGACTTGATTTAAGAAGTTAAGGTGAAGTAATGTTTTCTTTATTTTTCTTGTCTCTTAACCTGATAGCTCTTACGGTAGGTTCAGAGATTAAAAGGAGCTACAGTTCATTTGTTAATTTCGTTCGTTCATTCGTCTTCTCCCGCTTATCCGTTGCCAGGTCGCGGGGGCAGTAGCTTCAGCAGGGAAGCCCAGACTTTCCTCTCCCCGGCCACTTCGTCCAGCTCTTCCAGGGGGACCCCAAGGCGTTCCCAGGCCAGCCGAGAGACATAGTCCCTCCAGCGTGTCCTGGGTCTTCCCCGAGGCCGCCTCCTGGAGGGACGTGCCCGGAACATCTCACCAGGGAGGCGTCCAGGAGGCATCCTCACTAGATGCCCGAGCCACCTCAGCTGGTTCCTCTCAATGTGGAGGAGCACTGGTTCTACTCTGAGCTCCTCACGAATGGTCGAGCTTCTCACCCTATCTCTAAGGGAGAGCCCAGCCACCCTGCGAAGGAAGCTCATTTCGGCCACTTGTATTCACTATCTCATTCTTTCAGTCACTACCCAAAGCTCGTGACCATAGGTGAGGGTTCTTTCAGTCACTACCCAAAGCTCGTGACCATAGGTGAGGGTAGAAACGTAGATTGACTGGTAAATTGAGAGCTTCGCCTTTCGGCTCAGCTCCTTCTTCGCCACGATGGACCGGTGCAGAGTCCGCATCACTGCAGAAGCTGCACCAATCCGCCGGGCATTCTCCCACTCCATCCTTCCCCAACTCATGAACAAGACCCCGAGATACTTGAACTCCTCCACTTGAGGCAGGATCTCATCCCCGACCCGGAGGTTGCACTCCACCTTTTTCTGGCTAAGGACCATGGCCTCGGATTTGGAGGTGATGACTCTCATCCCAGCTGCTTCACACTCGGCTGCGAACCACTCCAGAGAGAGCTGAAGGTCACGCTCCAACAGGACCAGATCATCCGCAAAAAGCAGCGACCCAATCCTGAGGCCACCGAACCGCAACCCCTTAACACCCTGGCTGCGCCTAGAAATTCTGTCCATAAAAGTTATGAACAGAACCGCTGACAAAGGGCAGCCCTGGCGGAGTCCAACTCCCACTGGAAACAAGTCCGACTTGCTGCCGGCAATGTGGACCAAGCTATGGCACCGGGAGTACAGGGACCGGACAGCCCGTATTAGTGGGTCCGGATCCCCATACTCCCGGAGCACCCCCCACAGGACTCCCCGAGGGACACGGTCGAACGCCTTCTCCAAGTCCTCAAAGCACATGTAGACTGGTTGGGCGAACTCCCATGCACCCTCCAGTACCGGGCTCAGGGTATAGAGCTGGTGCACAGTTCCACGACCAGGACGAAAACCACACTGCTCCTCCTGAATCCGAGGTTTGACAGTCTTGCGGACCCTCCTCTCCAGGACCCCCGAAACGACCTTTCCGGGGAGGCTGAGGAGTGTGATCCCCCTATAGTTGGAGCACACCCTCCGGTCCACCTTTTTAAAGAGGGGAACCACCACCCCGGTCTGCCAGTCCAGAGGCACTGCCCCCGATGTCCACGCGATGTTGCAGAGACATGTCAACCAAGACAGCCCCACACCATCCAGTACCTTAAGGAACTCCGGGCGTGCCTCATCCACCCCCGGGGCCTTGCCACCGAGGAGTTTTTTGACAACCTCGGCGATCTCAGCCCCAGAGATAGGCGAGACCACCGCGGGGTCCCTAGACTCTGTCTCCTCAGTGGAAGACGTGCTGGTGGGATTGAGGAGGTCTTTAAAGTATTCCCTCCACCGACCCAAGACGTCCCCAGTCGAGGTCAGCAGCACACCGCCCCCACTGAACATAGTGTTGACAGTGCACTGCTTCCCCCGCCTGAGCCGCCGAATGTTGGTCCAGAACCTCCTTGAAGCCGTTCAAAAGTTGTTCTCCATGGCTTCACCGAACTCCTCCCATGCCCGAGTTTTTGCCTCCGCAACCGCAGAGGCCGCGCTCCACTTGGCACGTCGATACCCGTCAGCTGCTTCAGGAGTCCCACAGGCCAAAAAGGTTCTGTAGGACTCCTTCTTCAGCTTGACGGCATACCTGACCGCCGGTGTCCACCAGCGGGTTCGGGGGCGGCTGCCACGACAGGCACCGACCACCTTACGACCACAGCTCCGGTCAGCTGCCTCGACAATGGAGGCACGGAACAAGGTCAACTTGGACTCAATGTCCCCCGCCCCCCCCGGGACGTGGGTAAAGCCCTCCCGGAGGTGTGAGTTGAAGCTCTTTCTGACCAGAGATTCAGCCAAACGTTCCCAGCAAACCCGCACAGAACGTTTGGGCCTGCCAGGTCTGACTGCCATCCTCCCCCACCATCGGAGCCAACTCACTACCAGGTGGTAATCAGTTGACAGCTCTGCTCCTCTCTTCACCCGAGTGTCACATGCGGCCGCAAGTCCGACGACACGACCACAAAGTCAATCACCGAACTGCGGCCAAGCATTCGACTGTCATAACACTATTGTGCCAGTAAGAGTATTAATAGTATATAAAATATATCCCGTTGATATAAAATTATAAAAAATCTAAACTATGATAACTCTTTATAGAATTACTTAAGATTAATTATACATAAATTAGCTGGCGTCTTAAATAGGTGATGATTCAAATAGCTGGCTAGTATGGTAAATTGGTGTATTTTAAGAGAGAAGCAGTTTTACAAACAGACCATATGCCCGCCCCTACGGAGAAGGAATGCACCCAAGATTGGTCCACACTCTCACTCTCTTTTAAGCGCAGGGCGGGACATCATTCAGTCTGAGCAGACACTTCAATTTGAGAGGATGTGCTTGTTTTGAGTGCAAGCACATTAGATCTGAGCATGCACAGGACATATTTGAGTGCGAGCGAAATGTTTGTGTCCAAGAAGAAGAAATGTGAGCACAAGCATGTGTTTTTGAGTTTTTGAAAGAAAGCAGCAGAAATCTGAGTGCGAGCACAAAATCTGAGCATGAGGAGAATAAATCTGAGCACGAGAAGGAGAACTCATGCTCTCTAACTAAAAATCTACGCTCCTGAATACAGATAGGATAATTCTTCCATACGGTAGGTTTACACCTGGGCCTGAGGTATTGAAGGCTGGGCCGGATATGAAGCATTGGATGGCACCAATCAATTTGAGTACTGGAGGATCGAATATGATTAAGATGACAACAAGACTTTATCATATTTTGTGTATATATCATTGAGTGGAAGAGATGCAGACAGGTCAAAAATTAGAGGGGAATAGATTTTAAAGATTTAATGAACAACTTTGCACTCCTTTTTTCAAAAGTTTGGTCTCACCAGTACTGAGGAGTTTGTAACAGATGTCTTTCATACAGATACAGAAGCAAAACTGCTTCAATGTTTCACTGGACACCTTTCTGTCTGGATGTAGACCTCTGATCCTCCAAAAGACTGTGACACTTGGATCAAAATAAAGCGCTTTCGTATTTTAAGGTAACAGGTGACAAAACAATCATTAAGCATTAAAAAAGAAATGGCTGTAAAATGGTGACATTTTCCTGAGTGTCACAAACACCCCAAATTTAAACTTTGCCTTTCCAGAATCTGATACATTCAGTCCAACAGACTTTTAAAAACCTCCAAGTACTTGTCTCTTCTCGTTTACACCAAAATTATTTTTTTGTCATTGGACTTGTTACATGTTCAGTGAAGTGTATCAGTCTCTGCAGTAGCTTCCAGCTGCAGCAGTCAATTCAGTTTCTGACTGAGGGAGGTTTTTGTACAATGCTTTTTCACTGTGTGAACACCCACTGACTGTTGATAGAGTGAAGACTCTGACAGTAGTAAACTGCTGCATCTTCAGTCTGAACTCCACTGATGGTCAGAGTGAAGTCAGAGTTTGATCCACTGCCTGTAAAACGAGCTGGAATCCCTGATGGTCGAGTGCTAGCATAGTAAATGAGCAGTTTAGGAGTTTTTCCATCTTTCTGTTGGTACCAGGCTAAATGGTTTCCATTATATACATTCTGACTGGTCCTACAGTTGATGGTGACGGAGCCTCCCACAGCAG
The DNA here is from genome assembly GCF_000972845.2 of Larimichthys crocea. Lineage (NCBI taxonomy): Eukaryota > Metazoa > Chordata > Actinopteri > Sciaenidae > Larimichthys > Larimichthys crocea. The sequence goes on from NW_020856130.1 coordinate 14,117, forward strand.
AGCTCACTGCTCCAGGCTGAGTCACTGTGACCTGGCCTCTGGACTCTGAGGATACAGACACAAAAACATAAAGCAGCGTCATGGTTTTGTGGGCTTCATTTCAGAGGGACGGATGTTCATACAGGAGAGGAGTTTGATTCTCTGGACTTTACCTGTGAAGCAGCAGCAGAGGAGAGTCCAGATGAGGACGGAGATCAAAGTCATGTTTTTGATGAGGAGGATTTCTGTGGCTTCTGTTGTCATGAAGGACAGCTGTCAGTCATCCAGTGTTCAACTCTCAGGACTATAAACTCTCCCAGAGCACTGGAGCATGGTGCTGCTGATGCAAAGTGGCTCTCTATGGAAATGCTCTGACTGACTCCAACAGGGACTTGGATTACTCTGATCATGCTGTTTATCAATGGATCAATCACTATCAGAGTATTGATTAACAGTCAGTCATCATTTTAAGGTGGATTTGGTTTGATGACTGTGGATACATTTTCTTTAAGAACGTCTTCTGTCTTGTTTCATTCAATGTGAGAACAAATCCACTTTGACTTTTAGACAGATGTGAACTTCTATCTGTCAAAATGTGACTAATTCTGAACAATTGTGTCACTGTTTGATCAATATGATATGAAATAGTTCATTCTTTTAAAAACAGGAAGTGTTGATGTTGAGTTTGTTTGTGTCACAGTCAGAGAGCCGTGTCTCTCTACACTGAGAGGTTTTTGTACGGCCACTCAATGACTTTGTATCACTGTGGTGGACGTTTGGTGGAGGAACCAGACTGAATGTTGGAAGTAAGTCTCTGCTCAAATATTAAATATAATGTCATCAGTTAAGGTTTTAATTTCTGTGTCTGAACATTTGCAGTAACTTTAAATTTTCATTGGACCGATCTAAATGACTTTTAAGACAGTTTTATTCTCTGTTTCTCCTGTTTAATCTCAGTATTGAACTCAAAGCAGCTTTACTAAACTTTTCATGACATGTTCCAGTGTCATTTGTGAAATGTGAACAGCTTGAACTGTAGGACAGATTAAACAACGACATTAGAACTTGACAAAATTTGGATTTAGCATTTAATTCTCTGTTTGAAACTGATTGGAAGTTGAGTTCTAAAGTGTTTTGAACGGTGAGTAAGAAGTTGAAATTATTAAAAATGTGACCAAATTTGTGACATAATGTCTCTGATACTCTTTTGACCTCAGTTTGAATTCATTTTGACAGTTTTTTGAGGCTGTTTGGTTTTTAAATCTGTCGTATGAACATTGTAAATATGGTCGTCAGTTATTTTTGGCTCATAATGTCCTTTAACAGTGGATCTGATTAACTTTTGTCCTTTTGATAAAAATATATTTTATTTTAATTATTTCCAGTGCAGTTAGATATATTTCAGGTCATTGTGTATGATGATTCTCTCTGTGCTGACATGCATGACAGGCTTCTTGAAGGGAAGTGAAACAATGTGTGAGTGAGTGACTGGTGGAGCAGAAAAATCATCTGACAGAAACTCCTTAAAGGACAAAATCAACTCTCACACAGTAAAGGTGTCCAAGTGTCTGCTGCTTGATTGACAGCTGTCCTCTAATCTGATTGGTGTCTCCTAGGTGATACCGCCCCCACCCTGACGGTGCTGCCCCCCTCCAGTGAGCAGCTGCAGCAGGGGAAGGCCACGCTCATGTGTCTGGCCAACAAGGGCTTCCCCTCAGACTGGAGTCTGGCCTGGAAGGTGGACAGCAGCAGCAGCATCAGCTGGGAGGAGAGCAGGAGCCCCGTGGTGCTGGAGAAGGACGGCCTCTACAGCTGGAGCAGCACCCTGAGGCTCGATGCAGACCAGTGGAGGAAGGTGGACTCTGTGACCTGTGAGGCCACCCAGGGCTCCCAGACTTCACTCTCACAGACACTGAGGAGAGACCAGTGTTCCCAGTCCTGACCTGACTCACTGGGACTCTGATACTGGTTTTCCTCTGCTACTGCTCTCAGTCTGCTCTCTCTCTCTCTCTCTCTCTCTCTCTCTCTGTTTCTCTCTTTCTCTCATGACATGTTTCAACATTAACGTCTTCTTGCTTGTTGATGGTTTCAACATTTTACAACAATAAAGATTTCATCATGTATGTTATAAAAGTGACATGTCTTTTGACTTCCTTTCTTTGACATATATTATGTATTAGGAACATTAGTCAGATGAATGCACAGTAACAAGTCCATTTTCCCCAAATGACTTTTTAATGGTTTTAAGACTGTAGATATTCTTCTATAGTCGATCCAGTTTGATTTATATCAGTTACCTTTGGTAACAATACACATGCTTCGAGCATTTCTATGGTGAATAACAAAGCTGTCTATTATAACTAATGTCTGAGGATCCATGTGTTGTTCATGTGTTGTTAATTTGTCTCTTGAAATGATTCTTAACATCTGAATGAAAAGTCTAAATAATAAAAAGGATTTTCAGTATTAAAATATGAAGCAGGGTGTCGTCTGCATAAAGTGATAACTGTTTATATCTCTCTCCTGGTTCTCATCAACTCTTGTGGCTGTGCTAAAACAGGTAAAACAGGTAGCGGTGACACAGAACTGAAATATATGTTATGATGTTTTCAATGCTTAACTTCATAACACGTTCATGATACTTTAATATTTAAGCAATGTTACACGCGATTACATCGGTCCTGGCCGCATCACTGTTGTGCCAATAATAACTTTATTTATTTTGACGCTAGCACTGTATCAGCAACTCACCGGCACAGCTGATGGAGGATGATCCAAACATTTCCAGTAACTCCACAGCGCTGTAAAGTCCAAAAATTAAAATGTATTGAACAAAGATCAATGTAATCATTTCCAACATGAACATCATGTTTTTATCTAACAGAATATTACTCTTCAGTCCATATTAGTCCACCTTTAAATTTTTTCTCTGATGGGGCGGTTCTAGCTCAGTTGGTAGAGCAGCCACCCCATGCAAAGGCTCGCTGCGGACGCCCAGGTTCGAATCCCGACCTGTGTGGCCCTTTACCACATGTCACTCCCCATCTCTCTCCCCACGTTTCCTGTCGATCTTCAGCTGTGCTATCAATAAAGGCCCAAAAAATTATCTTAAAAAACAAAACAAAAACTGTCTGATCTCCGACATGCTGCACACAAACAAGGTACACACCTGTATTAACGAGGTACACATCTGTATTAACGAGGTACACACCTGTATTAACGATGTGGTCTAACAGCTCCATACATAGAATATTCGTTAAAAGCTGAAATTGTAAATTCAGATGTATTACTTTATTAAAGTTGACTTCCAATGGACTTATTCATATTTGTTTACATGTTATAGATTTTCAGGAGGTGACAATGTGGAGATGGAGGAGTAATATTTGTAGTGATGAGTCAGCTGTGCTGTCACGCTGATCAAAGATGCTCGGTTGGACCTACTTGTTGTATAAATAGAAATTATTGTCTTGTTATAGTTTGGACTGTGTGCTTATTAAAATGTATGTCGGTAACTCTGCACTTTAACCTTGTTATGGAGAAATTGCTGAAAGTCAATGGCAACACATCAGGAAGGAAGAAAGTGTTCAGGAGCCTCTGATGTCTTATGCTGTAGATTCCTCTCCATGAGATTGATTGAGCTTTTATCAGCTATCAGAAAAGAATGCATCACATCAGAACATTTATTTAGCTGGCATTAGATTCAACTGACACAAATACAGTATTATATTCTCATAACTCACAGTCAGCATCACTCAGTAAATGACATAATAGATAATGTGGCAAATATAACTCCATAATTATTGATGACAGAGTATGCTAACACATAATGCTGCAAATAAAATGCTCCTCACAGTGTTTAGGCTGTACTAGCCTAGCCTGTAAAGTTTATGAACACTTAACTGTGTTAAATCAAGTGCAGAGAATGAGAGCATTAATATTAACGACATATTTGTACTACTGTACTGTACTGTACTACATACTGAGTCTGCTCTGCAGGAAGTTACACTGACCCGCGGTCAGCCGATCTGAGTCCCGACTCCCGAAGCTATTCTAGTGGTAGAAACAAGCTTTTTGTCCTCAATAATCAGCGAGGCATGCTGTAATGAGATTGTACAGGTTAAAAGGAGAGGAGTGAACAGCACATTTTATCGTTTTAATTTGCATATATGGCTCGCTGTTAGGCAGGTGTAGGATGGTAAAGATCCGGGTTAATGGAGACTATGACTCGTGAATCCCGATCTGGGTTAATGATCCGGATGAATCGTGACTCATACACCACTAATCTGCACTTCCTCGTCACTAAGGTCTGTGTAAGCCTCCTCCTCTCTGGGTCTGGCTCCTTCTCCCTCTAAATCTGACTCATTAGACTGTCTGCTGTCTTACTTCTCACATTTCTCCAAATCATCAACATGCCATTGTTTTATCTTAGCCATTTCTAAAGCTCTGGTTTACAACTTAGCTTCTAGTACAGCCATAGAGCAGACAGTGACACATTTGGACTAAGATCAGTCATCAAATCGATGCATCATCGGATCCAAACTCGCAGCTTTTGTTACTCACCCTCACACCACATCTTTGACAGGCCACAGTCAACCACACTTTTTCATGCATCTGGAATCCCAGGATGGATTTCCAACATCAGGGTTAACATTTATCTCAGCCATTTGCAGCTTTTCTTTCTCCTTCATATGGCCACATGCCATTCATCCGTTCACACAAAACAGAAGTGAACGGAAACAGGAAATCCCATTCTTTCAGTCTACCGACGATTCCAGCTTTGTCATCAAACATCTCCCTAAACTGTGATGTCTGGTCAAATGTGCGTTTGTGTTTGTTTCAGCATGCTGCTTATCAATGACAGGTTGACCTTCTAATTTCACATTTGTTGTTTGGTTTTCTGCAGAAAGATTTTTTTTTGGTTTTCCTTTTCCTTTTGTTGAGTCACTTTGTTTGGTTCCAGATTCACACCCGTCTACTGTTTTGGACGGGTTGTTACCCATTTTTACTCGCACATTAACACATACAAACAAAACGAACAAACAAACAGATTTCAATCCACATTACAGCAGCATCAAAGGTCTGTCTCCACACTTTTCTAATTACAGCAGTGGTGGTCTGAAGTGAAAGGACAAAAACTCTTTCAGCCCCAGTATATGCACTTGAACCCAATTGGCGCCTAGACTCCAGGATCAGAAACCAAAACAGCCATGTAGTTGCAACGCGGGGGTCATAAACCAACCCACTACCCCTTCACAACCACACACTCTGTTCTGTAAACAAAATTTTTACAGTTCCAGTGTTTTCATGGAAGTTTTTTACACCATTGCCAGCTTTCTTGATTTCAAATCAAATCTAATTTGATTTGTATAGCCCAAAGTCACAAAGTACATTTGCCTCTGAGGGCTACACAAGGAAGCCTCTGTCTGCTCACAATGAAACTGTGAGGGCAAATGAACTGAATAGTTTTTATACGTGATTTGATCGTGATAACAGTGCAGAATGTGTCGATGTCTTGGAAAATGTTATTTGTGATCTTAATGTGGATAGAATTAACATTAAGTTGGAAACTGTCACTAAACTTTTAAAACTATTAATACTAAAAAGGCGACAGGACCAAATGGTCTGTCTGCTTTTATCTTGAAGTCGTTTGCGGAGGAATTGTCTCCGGCATGGCAAAAATTATTCCAACTTTCTATAGATTCCTACAGGGTACCTAAACTCTGGAAGACATCCATTATTTTGCTCATACCTAAAAAGGTCAGTCTGCAGGAGGATAATGATTACCGGCCTGTAGCCATAACCTCAAATGTTTTTAAATCACTAGAGAAGATTTTGATAACGAAACTTCGTACAGAAGTGGATCCATTGCTCGATAAATACCAGTTTGCATACAATAGGAACCGCAGCACAACTGATGCTATAGCAACTATAATGCATCTGGTCCTTAAACACTTAGAAAACCCTGCTGGATATGCCAGACTTCTCTTTATTGATTTTAGCTCTGCGTTTAATCTTATTCAGCCACACATTCTTCTTAAGAAATTAATTCAGCTGGAGGTAAACCCTTTTTTAGTCAGGTGGTACCACTCGTTTTTATCCAATAGACCACAACAGGCCAAGTTCAACTCTACTCTATCTGACTTGGCGATAAGCAGTACTGGCGCCCCACAGGGGTGTGTCAGTTCCCCTCTTCTGTTCATGCTGTACACCAACGATTGTGCGAGTTCTGAGCCAAACCAGTATATAGTTAAATTCTCTGATGACACTGTCATTCTCAGTCTGCTCACTAAACACGATGATCTAGATACACACCAAGTGGGAGTCAACGAGTTTGTTAATTGGTGTGATTCGCACTTGCTACTAATCAACACAACAAAAACAGTAGAGATGCTGCTGGATCCCAGATCTGTCAGTCGTCAGGACCCAGTAGCTATACATGGCCAGGTCATCGACCAGGTGAAAAGTGTTAGGTATCTGGGAGTACAGGTAGACAGTGACCTTAGTTGGCGCACTCAGGTGGCCAATGTCTGCGCTAGAATCCACCAGCGCCTTCATTTTTGCGCAGACTCAGAGTTTTTGGAGTCTGCAAAAACATTATGCTCATCTTTTACAGAGCAACGATTGAATCTGTCCTTCGTTATGGTATCACCTGCTGGTTTGGCAATCTCACAGTAAAATCTAGAGCTGAGATTTCGAGCCTAGTCAAAACTGCAGGTAAGATTATGGGTGTGATGCCCCCCCTTAACCCACAGGATCTTTTTGAGCAGGCAACTATCAGACATGCAAAAGCCATTTTATCAGATAGTTCTCATGTGCTGAATGGGGAAATATGTCCTTCTTAAGTCCGGGAAGAGATACAGGCTTCCCCTGTGCAAGCACAATCGCTTCAAGCACTCTTTTATTCCTTTATCTACTAAGCTAATTAATGACCAGAAATGAACGCAGTTGTTTTTGGACAGATTCTTAACTTTTTTATAAAGGTTATAAAGTTAGTGTATGTGTGTTGGTGTGGAAATGGATGGGTGGCTGTGAGTGTGATAATTTCTAGGGGCTGTATGACTGAGCTATACTTATGGCAGGATAAATATTATTGGTATATGTATTGTGAATATCCATCTTTTTATCTTTTTATTTCATGTCATGCTGGTATGTGTATATCGTAGGCTGCTATGTCAGTACCGTTTGTGGTATGTTGATATGTGTTTTATGGTGCTGTAACCTTCCCTATCTCTAAGACAAATTTCTCCCTGGTGGAGACAAATAAAGAAAACCTAACCTAACCTAACCTAACCTAACCTAACAATCTGTACAGGGAGTGACACCCTCTGTCCTTAGACCCTCGGTTCCAGTGATGAAAAACTTGACCACAAAAAACCTTTAACAGGGAAAAAAGGTGGAAGAAACCTCAGGAAGAGCCACAGAGGAGGGATCCCTCTCCCAGGACGGACAGACGTGCAACAGATGTCACGTGTACAGGACAAATCAACAAAGACATATTGTAAAATTACAATGAATGATAAAATGACAATAAATTACAATGAATGATAAAATTAATCCTTCATGCATGCATTTAAGTATTTAACAGAGGATAAGACTAGTAGCTGCCAGGATAGGCTCTACCTTCTCGAACAGTTCACATCAGGTCAGGCCAAAGATTTGGTTCCAAGCTGTTTGCACATGGTGACAGGCCTGGGACACAGAGGTTGGACTCGGATGCAGAGTAGTACAGCAGGCTTTATTAAGCATACAAAAATAAAGGGGAAGGTGAACAGAAAGCGCCTTGAACAGGAGGGATGCCTATGAAAACTTACTATACCAAATCCTATGGTCTACGGGGAGAAAACGAAAAACTGTGAGGAACAGAAAACGCCTCCGAGGAGGGAAAAAACCACAACGGGGAAAAAACGCTCTAACCAAAGCTATGAGAATTAAATGGCAAAAGGCCAACAAAAAACTCTCAGATTGAGGCAAAAAACTGTGACAAAGGAAAACACGGACTCAAGACGCGGGTGAATCAAGACAAACGACATGACACACTGGCACAGGACAAAGGGAGACACAGACTATATGAACACATGGAGGTAATGGGGAACAGGTGGACACAAATCAGGAATCAGGGAAGACAATCAGGAGGAAGGGAAAGTGACCTGAAACGAGAGGAGAGTTAATTTCCAAAATAAAACAGGAAGTCACAAGACAAACATGGAGACAGGACAAAAACTTAACTTGACAGGTGTGACATTGCCCCCTCCCTAAGGCTGAATACTAGACGGCCCTGGAATCTCTGGGTGGTCTCTGTAAAAGTCCTCGATGAGGCCAGGATCCATGATGTGACGGGCTGGGACACACTGGCGCTCTTCCGGTCCGTATCCATCCCAGTCCACGAGGAACTGCCTGCCCCGGCCCCGATTGCGCACTGCTAACAGTTTCTTAACTGCATAGACTGGCCCTCCTTCGACCATTCGGGGTGACGGGGGTGGTTTGGTTGCTGGCACCATGGCACTGTCTTTGGCTGGCTTGATCTTACTGACATGAAAGGTGGGATGTACTCTGAGGGACAGGGGCAGACGGAGACGCACAGCTGCAGGGTTGATAATCCTGGTGATGGGGAACGGGCCGACAAAGCGTGGAGCCAGTTAACGTGACTCTACCTGAAGAGGCAGTTCTTTGGCTGCAAGCCACACTTGCTGGCCCAGCTGGTAGACAGGAACCGGTCTCCTCCTTCCTCCTTCATCCGCTGCTTTTTTAACCCTGTCCCCTTGTCGTATCAGCATCTGCCGTGCTGCGGCCCAGATGCGGTGGCAGCGACGGACTAGGGCATGGGCGAAGGGGACAGACACCTTGGGTTCGGATTCAGAAAAGACCAGGAGTTGATAACCAAAAACACAGTTAAATGGGGACATAACAGTGGCTGAGGTGTGAAGAGAGTTGTGGGCGTACTCGACCCATGTTAGATGGTTGCTCCAGGATTCTGGGTCACCAGGCACCGGAGGCCGGTTTCCAGTTGTTGGTTGAGGCGCTCAGCCTAGCCGTTGGCCTCGGGGTGGTAACCCGAGGTGAGGCTTGCAGTGGCTCCGATCAGCTTGCAGAACTCCCTCCAGAACTGCGAGATAAATTGGGGCCCCCGATCTGACACGATGCCCCGCGGGAATCCGTGAATCATGAATACATTGTGCATCATGACTTCTGCCGTTTCTTTGGCTGACGGCAATTTGGGTAAGGCTATGAAATGTGCCATCTTAGAGAATCTATCCACCACGGTAAGCACCGCAGTGTTACCTCTGGAGACCGGGAGGCCTGTGACAAAGTCCATGAAGGTCTCGGCCCACGGCCGGGAGGGAATAGGAAGAGGCTGCAGCAGGCCTGCGCGGGCTCTGGAGGAGTTCTTATTTCTGGCGCAGACTGGACATGCCTCAACATACTCCCGAACCTCCGGCTCCATGGAAGGCCACCAGAACCGCTGTGAAATGGCGAACATGGTTCGACGTACACCCAGATGACAGGTGAGCAGAGACGAGTGAGCCCAATGTATCACCTGTGACACAGAAGCCCGCAACTATTGAAAAATCATTTTGGTGATGAAATGAAAATTGCAAATGCTTACCTGGATAAGGTGCTGAACTGGACAGCCATTAAAGCAGACGATGGGAAACCACTCTGTGCATGTGCTCTGTATCTAAAAGAATGTTGCAATGCCATGCAAGACCTGGAATACATGGACAAACTGGATGTTACATCTAACTTAAAACGATAGTATCCAAGCTCCCATACAAGCTCAGAGAAAGATGGTGGACTAGCACGATTCAAACATCTTGTGGATTTCATAGAAACACAATGTAACATCTTACTACATCCAGTGTTTGGAAATATCAAAGAGCCAATCCCACTAAAAAATGAATCTCAAACTTCAAAAAGGGGCAGTAGCTTTGTTACCACTGTAAAAGCAGCTGAACGTAATACCAAACCACAGGCAGTTTAAAGAGCAGCGACAATTTGACATTGTTATTTCAGCTCTATGTAGCTTCAGTCAAGGCAAACTTGTACTAGTGGATTGCTTAAGATTCAAATAGAGACTCGAGCCACAGGAAAAAAAGGTTGACTGTCTAAAGAGGAATGGTTTTCGTTTTGGGTGCTTAAAGAAAGGTCACATGAGCAAAGACTGCAAAAGAAAACTGGACTGCCAAATATGTCAACGAAAACACCCCACACTGTTGCACATTGGTAGGAGTTTAAAACAGGAAGCTCCACAAAATCTCATTCCTACAGAACCAAATTACTATGTTATTGGCAGGTATTACATTACTGGACTTTATTACATTATCGGTTGCTACACAGCTCTATGTGAGGTCGAATGCATTCTCAGTGATAGGCCATTCACAACTGTTTCAATGGACCTTGCCGCCTTGACTCTTTTGTAAAGATGACCTCTACTCCAGAAAGAGATGGAAACAAGTGCAATACCTTGTACACTTGTTCTGGCAAAGGTGGACTAAGGAGTATATCACTCATGCAGCAAAGGCAAAAGTGGGTCAAGACGAGAAGGAACTTGGAAGTCAACAATATTGTAATCATAGTAGATGATACTGCACCCAAGAACTAATGGCCCCTTATGGGTTCATGTGGGGCTTATGAAAATGGAATGACATATTCATCAAATGCATGTTGATGGAAACATGTGAGGTGTAAAAAGGTCACATAATTTGGCATATTTTGAAATGTGTATGTTTTCTGCCTCCATTTGAAAATTATTGCTATAATTGTTTTGCTATGGCATCTACAATTAGGGGCCGGTATGTTGGAGCCATATTAAATCCTGAGATATAATTAGAAAATATGTAAACTTGTTTTCAGTTAATTATAGAATTTCATTTATAAAAAGAAATGATTAAGAAGGAAATTATCGAGAACTGCAGCCACCGTAGTTTAAAATGTGTAAAGGTACTTAAACATGATTATTCTATTTCAACTGTGATGCGCCTCCCACGGACAGGTGGCTATAATTTTTATGAATGAACATTGTGGAGTGGTTAGGTGGCGGAGCGTTATAGTTTTCTGACCACACACACAAATGTTTAGACCTTGCATGTTAAGTTACTTGTTTAGTTTGGTTTTAAGATTTTATAAAGTCAACTGGAGATTTCAGTTTAATAAACATCAGACTTAGACGAGCGTCTCTGTGCGTGCTTATTAAAATGTATCTTGGTAACTCTGCGCCTTCACCTCAACTGGCTAAAAGGAAATACACAAAGGATTAGCCACAAAGTTAGTGTGTGTGTGTGTGTGTGTGTGTGTGTGTGTGTGTGTTGTCTTCAGTGAAGTGTATCAGTCTCTGCGTAGCTTCCAGCTGCAGCGTCAGTTCAGTTTCTGTTCAGTCTGACTGAGGAGGTTTTGTACGACGCTTTTTCACTGTGTGAACACATACTGACTGTTGATGTAGTGATAACTCTGACGTATAAAATGCGGCATCATTCAGTCTGAACTCCACTGATGGTCAGAGTGAAGTCAGAGTTTGATCCATGCCTGTAAAACCAGCTGAAATCCCTGATGGTGAGTGCTAGCATATGAATGCTGTTTATGAGTTTCTCCATCTCTCTGTCGGTACCAGGCTAAACGGTGCTTTTGCTCATAAACAAAAACATTCTGACTGGTCCTATAGTTGATGGTGACGGAGCCTCCCACAGCAGAGCTCACTGCTCCAGGCTGAGTCACTGTGACCTGGCCTCTGGACTCTGAGGATACAGACACAAAAACATAAAGCAGCGTCATGGTTTTGTGGGCTTCATTTTCAGAGGGACGGATGTTCATAGGAGAGGAGTTTGATTCTCTGGACTTTACCTGGTGAAGCGCAGCAGAGGAGAGTCCAGATGAGGACGGAGATCAAAGTCATGTTTTTGATGAGGAGGATTTCTGTGGCTTCTGTTGTCATGAAGGACAGCTGTCAGTCATCCAGTGTTCAACTCTCAGGACTATAAAGCTCCCAGAGCACTGGAGCATGGTGCTGCTGATGCAAAGTGGCTCTCTATGGAAATGCTCTGACTGACTCCAACAGGGACTTGGATTACTCTGATCATGCTGTTTATCAATGGATCAATCACTATCAGAGTATTGATTAACAGTCCCAG
>NW_020856131.1:0-2644 GCF_000972845.2 Larimichthys crocea
AAGTCTCATCACAAACTTCTGGCCCGGTGCTCCCACCGACATCGATGCTGCTTATGAAAGCCAAGAATCAGACAGTGTCTTACTCTTCAAAGGTATTGTATTTGTTCTCTGGATCTATCTTAAGCTCCTAATCTGACACAGTTTTCAAGACAACATTATCTTCCTTCACATGCATATACTAAAAAGTATTTTCCTTTAATCACTATACAGGTCAGAGAGTGTGGGCTTTCAGTGGCTATGATCTTGTAAGTGGATATCCCAAATCAATTTCCAGTTTTGGTCTGCCTGAAAGTGTAAAGAAAATCGATGCAGCACTTTATGATGTGGACTCTCGCAAGACTCTGTTCTTTGTCGGCAACGAATACTACAGGTATGTCCAGATAACTTGATGTCAAATTACAGTAATTCAGATGACTGATTTAAGTCAGATAATGACAAGACGATGAATCAGTCTAATTACTGTCTGTGTTTCTTCAGTTACGATGAAGCTAAAAAGACGATGGACCAGGGATTCCCCAAACGGGTGGACGAGACCTTCTCCGGCCTGACCGGCAAGGTGACGGCTGCTTTCCAGCACAGTGGTGAGTAACATTCAATACATCATAGATGTCTTCAAGTCAAGATGATTGTGAAGTAAAAAAGTCTGCAACAACAAAAACTAACAGTGAGCTTCTGTCCTGCAGGTTTCACCTACATCTACAGTGGACCCTACATGTTCGAGTACAGCCTTGAGACCAAGACGTTCTTCCGTATGCTGGGGAACAGCTACTTCTTGCGCTGCACTAAATACTAAACAAGTTCACTATGATGTTTTTGTGGCCAGTTTAGAGTGTTTAAAGTGTTGTAATAATATATTTGATAATTTATGATTGTATTGTTATACACTATGGAACATATACTAGATTTATGACCTTCCTGAGAAGCACCTTAGATGTATTTTTTTAATGATTATTTTTTATGTCTGCCATTGCAATGTGAAGTTAATTTAACTCTTGCTTTTGCCATGTTCATAACTGTCATAACTTTTTGTTTTTATGAAGTTTAACTGCGGACGTTTTACATTGCACATGTCTGCACAGATTTGTACACCACTGCGACACAACATGAATAAAATAAAACTTATTTAAGAATATTTTTAAGTATATTTTGTTTTTTTCTAGTATATAGATCAATAATTCTTAATTTTAATAATTCTTAATAAGTTCATATAGTGCTAGTGCATTTTCTCATCCGGTGGTTTCACTAAAGGACAAAGCTGCCACTAGTTTAGTTTCAGTGGCAGTGTTGAGTGTTTTAAGGCAGTTCAGTAGTGTAATTTTCAATTGTTTGAAAAATCAAAAAAACACTAGGGGGAAATCATAGACAGTAAAAATACTGAGGTAAAAAAAAAAAAAAAAAAAGAACACAGAAGGGACAAGGACACTTAAAAACACAAGAACATGTGGAAGTGTATCCAAGCTCGCCCCAGTATCTCGAAGAGCCGTTTGAAGCTCAGTGTGTGGCCCTCTGCCACCGAACAATTCACCTTAAAATGTTCAAAGACGTGGGGGGGCATGTAGACCAGAGGTGAGCTGAGTGACACCTGGGTGCTCAAACAAGCCACTTGTAATGGCACCCACCTGTCAATCAAAGCGGGCATGTCATTAATTCTGCATAACTTTAAGCCTTAATGTAATTAGTGGTTAGAATTGTCGCCTCACAGCAAAAAGGTTTTCTGTGTGGAGTTTGCATCTTCTCCACGTGAGTTCTCTCCGGGTCCTGCTGCTTCCTCCCACAGTCGAAAGACATCCACTTTTTATCTTGATTGGTGCCGTATGTGTGAATGTGATGGTTGTTTGTCTCTATGTTTCTATGACATACCCCAACTCTCACCCAAAGTCAGCTGGGATAAGCTGCACAGATACAGATAATGGATGAATGGATGGAGATTACATTACAGTTGTCGTGAAATTAGCTCTACCAGGCTGTAAACGTTGTTTATTTCTGCTGTGAAGTTGGACATTTCAATCTGGGGGCTTTTGGAGATTGACTTGTTCTGTAGCCAGCCAAGTGGACGTTTGAGGAACTGCAGTTTTTGGTACTTCTGCATTGGCTTCACCTCACAGCCATGGAGATTGCCACTCGGTGCACATGGTAATGTGCAGTCTCCAACTAACCTTGCAATGTTGGAAGTTTTTCATTGATTGTGAAGAAGACCTAAAGATATATAATATATTTACGTTTTTTTTTTGTTTTTTCTTACCATTTTGTACACCACATGATGACAATACATCAAGCCATCTCCATGACAACTGATTAAGATTATTTTGTCCCAAGGTAAAGAGTGAACTTTCACACTGTTGTAACTACATCATAGAAGACAGCTGTATCTATAAATGTTGCTGGTCCCTCTATCATCTTCTGCTGCTCATTGCATATAGATATCATACACAAAGAAAACACAGTGGAGCTTTGACTTAATGTTGTCCTGCTAATTGGTTCCTTATTAAACCAACCGATCACCAAACTCTTCAGAAAACTGTGGTGACATCACAGATATGACGCTCATATTTTATACTGTAAATAATTTCCCCTAGAAACTTAAGTACTGGCAGCTTTGTTCTTTATTAGAATTCCTTGTTGGGATGTACAGACACTATGAGGG
>NW_020856132.1:0-563 GCF_000972845.2 Larimichthys crocea
TACCTCAGACTACAAATACATGTCTTGATACTGTTTGTATTCTGCTGAGACCTTTACAAGCGGAACCCTAGGAGCTCTGTGAAGCAGAGGATTTCAGTGCACAGGCACAACAGCCAATACTGACCCTGCAACATCCTTTTCCAGTTGGTACACCCAGTCTATATAATTTAGACACACCTTCTTGCTTATTCACTGGCAAGGGTTTAAAGGCCTGGCATTCATCTCTATAGTTCAAACATTTGAACTATAAGATGATCAGTCACTAACTTAAGAAGCCGCTCATCGGTTACTGTTTTCTTTCACTCCTTCTCAGTTTGGAGATACATTTTAACTCTCATTTCTTCTTAGTTTATAGATAAGTTATGATAACATTTTAACTGTGTAATATCTCCTCAATATTCTCTGAAAAACTTAAAAAATCCAAAGGAAAAAAGTAATGGTGGGTATTCACACACACTTTGCTCAAGATGGAAACCGAACTGTAAAATAGCTTTAGGGTATAGGGTGGCTGGAAAGCACGAATCACTGTGGAGAGTCTGGTCAGAACTCTGGTGGGTCTCAAG
>NW_020856133.1:0-632 GCF_000972845.2 Larimichthys crocea
TGCAACTTAATTGTCTTATTTTTCTTTGAGCTAAATCATTTGCAAATTCGATTACTTGAAAATAAACATTTTCTCTTCTGCTCATCTAAATATGTATAAAATACAATACACAAATACAGTGAACTTCACAAACAGTGCATACATATATACACAGTACAGTACATACAGTCATAGACTGTACATACAGTAAATGTTCATTATTTTTATTTACATTATTTACTTTTGATGTGTTGTTTCTTGGTCAGAATTGTATCCACACCGTCTACATTAGTGTTGCCCACAGAGGAGTGAACTGATTAGACCATACTGTAGCTTGTAACATCACTACATGAAATCTTGGGTTAGCCTTTGCATTTTGCTACTACCCCTTTGTGGTATAATGCAGGATGAACTGCATGAACAGGATGAGCACTAAGTGTGAGAGCTGCCAATGACTCAGCTGGTGTTGAAATACCAAAATATTAGAATCAGTGCTAATGTAAGAAAGACAGGCTAACTATCTTGCACTTTGAGTGGATGCTAGCTGGCTTGATAGCTTGCACTTTCCAAAGGAAAAAAAAAACTTAAGTGTCTCACGTTTTGGACGATCTCTTGACAGAATACAATAAAATATATATAAATACAAAATATAT
>NW_020856134.1:0-1127 GCF_000972845.2 Larimichthys crocea
TGTTTGATGTGTTTGATGTGGAGCTCACATCTTTCCTTGACCTCATGACGTTTTCCATGGAGGTCGAGGAAAAGTGTTTAGGAAAGGACAGAGGAATCATTTTTTTGACTATTGGACCGCAGACAAAGATTGAGCTGAGATCTGTCACCAGCTTTGACACAGAAAATGTTTCCAGCTCTTCCTCCTCTATCACACTGATTGTCTGTGGCTGCAGCAGGCCTCTTCATACCTGAGAGTGTCCAGTCTCCAGTGTGGATCCTCCAGTACAGCAGACAGCAGCTTCACTCCTGAGCCTCCTGGATGATTGTAGCTCAGGTCCAGCTCTCTCAGATGGGAGGGGTTGGAGCTCAGAGCTGAGGCCAGAGAAGTACAGCCTTTCTTTGTGATGAGACATCCTGACATCCTGAAAACACACAAAACATCACACATGGAAGATCATCTGAGGGTCCTGCTGCATCAGTCAAATAAAGAAGAAACTGTCTACTGTCTTTAAATGGATCCTGACCTGAGACTTTCCAGTGTACAGTGTGGACTCTCCAGTCCAGCTGACAGCAGCTTCACTCCTGAATCCTGCAGGTTGTTGTTACTCAGGTCCAGATCTTTCAGACTAGAGGACTGGGAGCTGAGAACTGAGGACAGAGCTTCACAGCTTCTCTCTGAGAGGTTACAGTCACTCAGTCTGGAGAGGAAATAATGAACAAGAAGACAAATAACATTTGTGTTAAAATGTTGACTCTGGACTTTTGGTGAAACAGTATTTATAATCTCTGTTCAGCACATGTTAAAATCACTGCTGTTTGACTTCAACCATTTTGAAGACGTGACTAAATCAGTAAAAAACTGGAATTAAAAGCTGCATGATTAAAAAAAGGTTCTTCATCTCAGTTCATATTAGGAGCTTTACAATATGTAAATCTGAATTACAATAAAGTCCATCAGAAAATTCAAAGACTTTTTATACTGTGAAATTTGAAAGCCTGACAGAAGACATTCATGAACTCTGATGACAGAGGATGTTCAAATTATATGGAGCTGAGACAAATCATTTTAAAACATGATCACAAACTGTATCTTCATCTGACCTCAGCCTTTTCAGTGCACACTGTGGATCCTCCAGTCCAGCAGAC
>NW_020856135.1:0-566 GCF_000972845.2 Larimichthys crocea
CAAAATATTTGCTATCTGGGTATTCATGTTTGTTATTCTTATTACTATCATTACACTATTTTCAATAGTGCAAATTGTGGAAGCTTAAAGAAATTTCACTATGATCATACCTGTGTGTTTTGACAATGGAATTGAATTGAATGTTTTTAATTACTTACACTATCGTTCTTTGTTTGTAACCAAACAGATATACAATAAACACGAAAAGAGCTATAACTTCAAAGTAACTTTAATGCAAATTATACAATCACTAAATATAAGAACAACAACAAGTCAGCAAGGCTTACAAAAACCTCTACATACAGAGTTCATCTAATTTTTACAAAGGTTTAGTTGGCTAAGTGTTTTTGTGTAAGAAACCTATTCTGCATCATCAAGGCATGGAAATTAAAGGCAAACTACATAATTTTGAAATAACAAGTAGTTTTAATGGAAGAGTTTGGTTCCAAAGTACTTGTATACCCATTTTAATGAAAATGTACCTTTTTTGCAGGAATTTGTCATTTCAGAAAAAAGCAGATGTAAACTAACAGCATTAATGATGGCTCCATTTTTTTTATTTTATT
>NW_020856136.1:0-1669 GCF_000972845.2 Larimichthys crocea
CGGCAACGGGAGATCAGTCCGGACGATGAAGAGTCCAGAGGACGATGGCGGGTCCACCTCGCTAGGGCCGGGGATGGGTGGGGCACCAGAGGCGCTCAGGCGGGGGTTATCAGTGGACGGGCGTATCCTGGAGGGCTGGTCCGGGTGCTGCCGGTGGAAGTCAGTAATGAGCTGAGGGTCAAGGATGTAGCTGGCGGGGACCCACGACCTCTCCTCTGGACCATATCCCTCCCAGTCAACCAGGTACTGGATGCCCCTCCCACGGCGACGAGAGCGGATAAGCCGTCAAACCGTGTAGGCTGGGTCTCCATTGATAAGGCGAGGTGGCGGAGGAGTCGGGGTAGCAGGAATCAAGGGACTCTCCAGAACCGGCTTGATTTTTGAGACATGGAATGTGGGGTGTACTCGCATGGACCTGGGAAGCTTGAGGCGGACTGCAGCAGGGTTGATGACCTTCTGAATTTCGTAGGGGCCGATGAACTTGGGTGCCAGTTTCTTCGAGTCGACCCGGAGTGGTAGGTCCCGGGTTGACAACCACACCTTCTGTCCCACTTGATAAGCAGGAGCCGAGGTGCGGCGACGATTGGCCAAGGCTGTGTAATGGCCCACCGACCGCAGGAGAGTGGATCTGGCCTGGGACCAGGTGCGGCGACACCGGCGGATGAAAGCCTGTACAGAGGGGCAAGAAACCTCCCTCTCCTGGGCTGGAAATAGGGGTGGCTGGTATCCATAAGCACACTGAAAAGGGGAGAGACCAGTGGAGGAGCTGAGGAGTGTGTTATGGGCATATTCTACCCAGAACAACTGCTGCGACCAGGAAGTGGGGTGACTGGAGACCATACACCGGAGAGCCACCTCCATCTCCTGGTTTTTCCACTCCGTCTGGCCGTTAGATTGAGGATGAAACCCGGATGACAGGCTGGCCGTGGCCCCGATGAGAGAGCAGAACTCTCTCCAAAAAACCGAGGAGAACTGCGGCCCTCGGTCAGAGACCACATCGACTGGAAGACCATGGAGCCGGAATATGTGCTGGAGGACCAGTTCAGCAGTCTCTTTGGCTGAAGGGAGCTTGGGCAGGGGAATGAAGTGGGCCATCTTGCTAAACCGGTCTACCACGGTAAGGATAGTGGTGTGTCCTAGAGATGGTGGTAGACCGGTCACAAAGTCCAGAGATATGTGGGACCAGGGACGATGGGGAACTGGAAGCGGGAGCAGGTGACCAGCAGGAGCCTGGTGGGAGGATTTGTTCCGGTTGCAGACAGGGCAGGCCTTGACAAACCCCTGGGTGTCCAGGTCCAGGGAGTCCCACCAGAATCGGCGCTGAAGAACCTCCTTAGTCCTCTGGATCCCTGGATGGCAGGTGAGGTGCGTGTTGTGGGCCCACTGGAGCACCTCAGAATGGAGGTGGGCCGGGACGAAGAGCCGATTGGGAGGACAGGCGCTGGGACCTGGTTGCTCCTCCAGCGCCGTCCTAACTCTCTCCTCAATCCCCCATGTAATAGCGGCGGCCAGGCGAGCAGAGGGAAGGATGGTGTCCGCTGCTGTGGAAACCTCTTCCTCTTCCTTCAGGAACTGGCGGGAGAGGGCGTCAGGCTTAACGTTGCGGGTTCCCGGGCGATAGGAGAGAGTGAAATTGAATCGGGTGAGAAAGATGGACCAGCGGGCCTGC
>NW_020856137.1:0-580 GCF_000972845.2 Larimichthys crocea
TCTCTTGAATTTGTTCTGGCTAATGGCAAACTGTATTTGTATTTTACCTCCATGTCTTCTTTTAGCATATCTAAAGCCTTTTCATGTATGTAGTATTTCTAATGCTCATTTTCTAAATAGAACAAACAGTTAAGCGTATAAACAGCCCCTGTGCTGCGCCGCTTCCTTTACACTTCCTTGAATTCATAGATATCTGAGCTGTTGTGCAACAGCTTAAATTAAAAAAAAAAAGTTTAAAACTCAACTTTATTTAGTTAGAACTACAAAAGTATTTCTATTTTTCTCAAACTTGAGACATTTGCACATTGTTAATGCTGCTATAACCGTACATGACGACATGAATTCAGATATTAAATGATGGAAGAAGTATTCAGATCTTTTAAAGGTCCAGTGTGTAAGATTTAGTGGAATTTATTTGCCAAATGTAGAAAATATTTGACATGTAAAAGTGTGTTTTCATGTGTGGGTATAATCACCTGAAATGAAGAATTATGTTCTCGTTGGCTTAGAATGAGACTTCTCTATCTACAGAGGGAGCGGGTCCTCTTCTGCAGGGTCTGCCATGTTTCTACAGTAGCCC
>NW_020856138.1:0-542 GCF_000972845.2 Larimichthys crocea
GTATGTTTGTGTTGTAGTTTACCTAATTGTAGAGGAGCAGATGCCAAAGAAGCATGTTCCACCGACACCAAAACCACCAAAGACAAAAACAGTGTGTAGTCTAACATGTCTGTGAAAGGAATCATATTAAACACATTTAAACATTAAACACAGATTAAGATTATTTTAATAATCCACCAATATAAAGTAACATTCATCATAAGTGTAACACTAAGATTTAACAGCACTTCCAAAAACGTTTTTCCTACCTGTGTTGATCGCTGTGTTGATTTGTTGTGGTTCTTCATCTTCACAGCTATATATATATAAATATATATACCTTATCTTGAGGCTCAAAGTTCAAATTAATAGATAATTCAACATCTTATTGTATAACTTACTTGAAAAAGACTGAACAAATAGCTCTTATTGTATAACTTACTTGAAAAAGACTGAACAAATAGCCATAATGTAGCCATAATAATAATCCAAAGGTCTTCTATTATCTCTTAAAGGATGTTTTTCATTGCCACTGTGCCCAAGTGCTTTCTCAGATTGGAATT
>NW_020856139.1:0-880 GCF_000972845.2 Larimichthys crocea
CATTTAATTGGTTTGTCTAACAATTAACCAAATAACCTGAATCCAAACATATGCTCAGCAGGAAGGGGAAGCTGATAAGGTTAGGGCGATTTAAAACATTTATAGATTAGACAAATAGCTTCCAATTGTTTTGTTTTTTTCTTGATTGCCTACTAATTGAACTTATTAATGAATTAATTCACTTTCAGAATATTTGTTTTGTTATATAAACCTCATCTGTTTGCTTAAATCATTTATATAAATCCATCGGCAACATTTTCTGCTTGATCCCTAAAATATAAAAATGCTGTTTATGTTTGATCACCATGGAAACACATGATATATTCACAAGGTATATAGCATGTAAATATGTAAAAAAAAAAGACTTAAATGTTAAATCTTAAATTATCTAACATTCAGTCAATATTTTAAAGCTACCAAACTGATTTTTTCTTTTATTGTTTCTCTCAGTTATCACAAGGAAACTGTACTGAGCGTGACATCAGCCTCTCTTCATTTCTTTGCTTCTTTGGACTTGATGAGGACAAAGGAACTCTGCTTTCTAATACATCCACCTCCCTCCTCCTCCTCGTTCCCTCCTCTACTTCGACTCCTGCACATTTAAACTCCCCAGACTCCCCCATCCCCCACAACAACACGCACAACAACACAACCTCCAGCCTCCACCCCTCACCCTGCCCATCCTCTACAATGCCTGCTGATTATAGTCAGCAGGTGATGATTCCTATCCTGGACTGGCACAAAAACCTCTGCTGAACTTAACAGCATATACTGCAAAGAGTCTTTGGTTGATCATCACTTTCTTTATATTAGATTCACAAGATGTTTCCCAAAATACTACTTAATTCGGATAGGTTACTAGTTTGTCTTTGTTTCTACA
>NW_020856140.1:0-3124 GCF_000972845.2 Larimichthys crocea
TTTTCAGGGGTTACCCCACCATGCATAAAAACCGAAAAATGTGTGCTTAAGTGTGTATAGGTGAGGTTAACTCTCTACTGCCCCCTACTGGACAGGCCTGGTGAGGCAGAAACACACACTCCACACACACTTGGCTTATCTGCGCATGTGCAAGAAATTGTCTGACTTCAAAGACGGACTACAGCTATAATAAATGAATGTAATAAATAAATAATATATAAATGTTATTACTATTACAAATGTTTTTCATGTATGTAATTACCAGCATAAGTAAATGCAATTTGGAGCTTTTAGCTCAAAGCTAACACTTAGCTAAAATTAGCCCTTTAGTGAAAACTAAAGTCTAAGCTAGTGCTAAGACAGGCTTGTGATTTATTTTCAAATAACAAAGGTTATTACTACTACAATTGTTTTTCATGTATGTAATTACCTGTCGAAGTAAATGCAGTTTGCAGCTTTTAGCTCAAAGCTAACATTTAGCTACAAATTGCCCTTTAATGCTAGCTAAAGTTTTGTCTCAGCTAGTGCTAAGACAGGCTTGTGATTTATTTTCAAATAACGAATTGGCAAAAAGTAAAGGATATAATATCTTTACTAAGTACATATATACAAATAAACTCTGAGATTAACTCTCTATCGTTTTAATACTACTCTTCCTTTGTTACGTCCGCGATTGGATGTGTTTGATACACTTACACTGACATGACTACTGGGAGGTGTTTAATGTAAGACAGCTGTACAGCTATACCACATTTCCTGGATGCACTGATGATACAAAACAAGCGCTCCTTGACAGCCGGACGGAGGAACGGCACAGAGACGCTGATAAGTGGCAGCGTGGATTCAAGGAAAAGGTAGGTTATGCCATCGTGACTTTAATGTGTATTTCAGTGAGACAGTTTGATATGTTTTAGGTAGGTTGGTTATAAAAACGTTAAAAAACTTAATCGCGTTGCATTCGGTCAGAGTGAAAACTTTATTTGAAGGAGAGCTAGCTGGCTAGCAAAGCGGCTAGCGCTAGCTAATTGGCTAACATGCTACCTGGGGCACACGTGAGACGTGTGTGAGACGTGCGTGAGCCGCGCTGAGCTGAGAGCCTCCTCTGTTAATATATTAAGTTTGACTTAAGTTTCCTCTTGTTTAGAGGATCAGAGCAAGGATAGAGAGGCAGTAGGAGACTCCACATGCAGCTGTTTAAAAGCTGAAATTTGTGCTTCAATTCAGTTCATTTATATAGCGCCAGTTCACAACATGAGTTATCTCAAGGCACGTAGAGCAGGGCTAAGCCAAACTCTTGTGAAATATATTGTTATATGTTATTGTGGGGTGGGGGAGAGGTGGAATTGGTAAAATATTCGCAGTGCCATCTGCCTATATGTGGTCTAGATTTGACTGAACATAACCCAAAACATTTTTTAAATCAAATATATGATTCATGGGGATAGCTTGTAATATTATAATAGGTTTGTATTTAATATAGGATTTTTAATGGCTACGAGGAGAAGAAGGAAACCGCCACTACAGGATGCAATTGATATGCGCCAGGTGGTGTGACAGATGGCAGAACTGGAAGTGGAATATTATACTCATTTAACCGTGTTATGTGTTTATATTTACACTGGCAACATTGACGTTGGCAATGAATTAATCTCCAAAACCCATTTATAGCTTTTTTACATATCCTGACACAAAATATTGCACCTCAAAGAGTTATTGTTCGTTACAGTATGTAGTAGCCTGTATTAATTATATCTTTTCATGTAATTATTGATCTGTTATGAAAAAATAGCTTAACCATGAGAAACCTATAGGGTATTATAAAATGACATTGTAACACTCTTTGACTAGGTCGAGGGTGTTTGCCAAAGCCCATTTCCGCAAAGGAGACTTTGTGGTAGAGTACAGGGGCCAGCTAATAAATCATGAAGAATCAGTCAGGAGGAGGAAGACCTATCACAGAGCATGTACTGTTTTCATGTTTGACTTCCAATGGAAAGAAAAGACATGGTGGTAAGGTTTTGATTGAATGTTACATTTCTGCACAATTGAGTTTTTTCACAACAGACAAATTTGATAATAATCAAATGGTTTTTAAGTTAGCATGTATAGCCATGAGTAGTTAAAGTCATGGGAAATTACAATATGTAATTTAATCATTAATTTGATATTATCAAGCCTAGTCATTCTTTTTTTTTCATCCTCAAGTATCGTGCAACCCAAGAAGATGGCAGCTTTGGACGACTCGTCAATGATGACCACAAGCGTCCCAATTGCAATGAAGGGATCATAACGGAGGCCAAACCACACCTCTGTCTGTTTGCTTTGAGGGACATTCAGACAGGAGAAGAAATAACATACAACTACGGTGGAAATGATTGGCCATGGAGGAAACAGGTTTGTCATAAATGATGGTCAGTGTGAAGTGAAGGAATCATTATAATCATAATCAATAGCTCAAATGTGAAGAATCAAAATTTTGCAGATTGTTTTCTCAGGTTTAACTCGACACTGTTGTTTCTGCCTCTAATCAGATTCAGCCAGTTAGAGAAAACTTTGCAGCCTATCATATAATCTTGTGTTACTATTTTTTTTTGTTTACATCCAAGTACAGTTAAGACACTATAGTAATGGTTTTGAGTGTTAGTGTGGACAGATTACCCACTCAATAGTGATATTAATTGTGAGGTTAGGTTACACTTCATTTGAATTTCAGTGTTACTTTCTTAGTGTTTCTTTTTTAGTCACAGATGTGCAATGTTTGCTCTTGTCCACACTGGTGCACATGCTGCTGATTAACAGTGAGTTATTATTTCAGGCAGAAGAACAGTCATGTGCTGCTGATCCCTGTGACACTGAAGACCCCAGAACAGCAGAGAAGATGGCTGAGAGTCCTTCATCCTCTGTCATGCAGGTACAGTAGAAGTCATTTTGTTAGGCTCAACATTACTGTTTCTGTTTTTAATCAAAATTTGTCCAATGTTTGCTCTTGTGCACATTGTAGAGTTTAGTTTAGATGGGTGTAACTATAGTGTCAAAGTGTTACCAAGCACAGTCTGGTTTTCCTGATTCAGTGGGGACCAACCATCATTTACTGTGGCTGCCATCTTACACACTTGTCAGGTCT
>NW_020856141.1:0-639 GCF_000972845.2 Larimichthys crocea
TTTAATAAATCAAATTATATTTTATTCTAAATATAAATATATATATTTATTTTCCTCTTCACAGTTTGCTTATTTGTAACATTAATTCTATTAGTTATCACACACGTACACTACCGGTCAAAAGTTTTAGAACACCACACTTTTTCAAGTTTTTTACTGAAAATTATTCAGTTCATTGTGTCATTGCACTTTGAAATGAAAGGATAGAACAAAAAAGCAATTTAAGTTGAAAAAGAAATCATAGAATCAATTTATAGACCAAAATGTATTCTAAACTTTTGATTCATCAAAGTAGCCACCTTTGCCAGATATAACAGCTGAACACACTCGTGGCATTCTTTCTACAATAGAATATATTCTTCAGAAAGTTTTTCCCAGGTCTGTTGCAGAAGTTCCCATAAATGTGTGGCACTTGTAGGTTGCTTGGCTTTAACTCTTTTGTCCAGTTCATCCCAAACCAGCTCGATGGGGTTTAAGTCTGGAGACTGTGCTGGCCACTCCATGTTTTCAAGCTTACCATCTTGTTCTTTTTTATTGAGGTAGTTTTGGTATAGCTTGCACTTGTGTTTTGGGTCATTATCTTACTGTAGGATAAACCTCTGACCAACTAGGCACATACCAGAGGGTATTGCATGGTGC
>NW_020856142.1:0-1533 GCF_000972845.2 Larimichthys crocea
ACCCCCTCCCCAACTGCCCCGCGACCAATCAGGGCCTTCCTCCAACACATCCCTCCATCCAAACACCATCGCTCCATCCAACACATGGCTCCCTCCAAAACATCGCCTCCATCCAACACCATCCCTTTCATCCAACCCATTGCTCCATCCAACACATCGCCTCCATCCAACACATCCCTCAATCCAACACATATCGCCTCCATCCAACACATGCCCTCCATCCAACACATTGCTCATTCCAACACATCGCTTCATCCAACACACCCCTTATCTCCAACACCATTGCCCTCCATCTCAACACACTCGCTCCATCCAACACATCCCTCCATCCAACACATCGCTCCATGCCAAAACACATGCCTCCATCCAACACATCCCTCCATCCAACACATCCCTCCATTCCAACACATCGCGCCATCCAACACATTGCTCCATCCAAAACACATGCTCCATCCAACAACATCCCTCCATCCAACCTACATCCCTCCAGCCAAACTATCACTTCCAGCCAACACATCGCTTTCCATCCACCCATCAACACATTGCTCACCAACACATGCTTGCTCCCAGCATAACACCAGGCAACCAGAGCCGCCATCCAACAACAGCGCGCCCGCCAACACAGCCGTCGCCAGCACATACACAGCGCTGCATCCAACCACAGCCCGCCATGCCAACACAGCGCGCCCCACAGCCAACACATCGCTCCATCCAACAATCAACACGTGGCGCCACATCCAATCACATATGATCCATGCCAACACCAAGCAACACAGCGCTACATCAAACCACATCGCTCCAGTCCCAACACCTGATCATCCAAAACATCCCTCAGACAAAACATCGCTCCGTCCAACACCTCGCTCCTAAAGACAACCACATCAACACATCGCCTCCATCCAACACATCGCCTCCATCCAATAAACTCATCAACACATCGCTCCATCCAACCATCGCTCCATCCAACTACATCCCTCCATAAACACATCGCTCCGCCTACTCCAACACATCGCCCTCCATCCAACCACATCAAACATGCGCCATTACATCCAAACCTCACACACCATCTGCCCTTCCATCCAACCACATCGCTCCATCCAAACACATCCCTCCATCCAACACATCGCCCTCCCATCAACACCATCACACACATTCGCTCCATTCAACACATCGCGCTCCATCCAACACACCCTCCATCCAACACATCGCCTCCATCCAAACACATCGCCTCCATCCAACAACATATCAAACCAATCATCGCTCCATCCAACATCATCGCTACATCGCAAACACGAGCAACCATCACTCCATCCAACCATCAACAAGCGCTCCATCCAACACATCGCCTCCATCCTACCACATCAAATCACATTCACTCCATCCAAACACATATAATCAACACATTGCTCCATCCAACACGTCGCTCCATCCAACACATCGCTCCATCTAACACATCCCTCCATCCAACACATCACTCCATCCAACACATCCCTCCATCTAACACATCCCTCCATCCAACACGTCGCTCCATCC
>NW_020856143.1:0-599 GCF_000972845.2 Larimichthys crocea
CCTGACGGTGGAGGTCTGCAGCCAGCATCTCTTGGGGGGGCGGGGTGGATTTTGAGCCCAGTGATCACATCATTGACCCGCGTATACTGCTCCAGCTCCGCGACTCTGCTCTCCAGAAAGGTTATGCGCTTTTTTTTTCCTTCTCGGCTCAGACTCAGTAAGCTTTTCTGCTGCGGTCAAACAGCTGTGACTTCCTCCGTTATAAGGTGAGTGATTTTTTATTATCGTTGACTTCCTCAAACAAAGTTTGAGTGTGTGCATGAACAGAATGGACAAGAGAGGTGGAATTAAAATAAATATAAGTACATAACTAAGGAAAAACTATAAAGTAAAGAACCAACGAGAGGTTATGTTGATTGTTTCGTCTATGGTCCGTACTTCAGAGGAGTTTGTCCACCACAATCTCTTGTTGTTTTACCTGTCCAGGTACAGTTCTTTGTGGCGTTTGATTTTTGATTGTTCGGACCAGTTCCTTTTAGCGCACTCCTTCTGCTTTTGATCAGTTCTTTCTATTGAAAATGTTCTAAACTTATAAGCAATGATTGGTTTGGGTCAGAAGAGGTTTAGATTCAACTGCATTGTCCTATTTTAACCAGTTT
>NW_020856144.1:0-557 GCF_000972845.2 Larimichthys crocea
TTTTTTGACATTCTTTAAAAATAAAAATAAAAACAAAAATAACCTTTTCCCCTCATATACATACATGCAATTTTTTTTCTTCCCTGTTCAGGAGTCATAAAAACAGACATCGGTCGTTACAGCAGCTTCTTGTGGCGTTTCTTCATGGCACCTATTGTCACGCGGTGAGGTCAAGTTGGGTTTTTGTCCTGTCTTGTCATTTCCTGTTTTATTTTGAAAGATAACTCTCCTCTCATTTCAGGTCACTTGCCCTTCCTCATGTGTCACCGGTCTGATTGTCTTCCCCGCCCTGATTGTTTCCACCTGTTCCCCATTACCCTGTGTATATCTTGTCTGCGTCTCCCTTTGTCTTGTGCCAGAGTGTTTCGTTCTCTCGTTCACCCCAGCCTGTCATTCCCACAGACCTTGAGCTTCCTTCCCTTGCCACGTAACTTGTGTTGATGTTTTGCCTCCACGTGAGTGACTTTTTGTTGTAAATTTCATAGAATTAGGTGATTGATTTCTGTTCAGTTAGATAGCGGTTACCCTTTGCCCTCCCCTGTGGAGTGATTTTTTTT
>NW_020856145.1:0-637 GCF_000972845.2 Larimichthys crocea
TCACCGAGTTCCACGAGAGGGTGAGGAAGAGGAGGGAGGAGGGAGGAAGAGGAGGGAGGAGGAAGAGGGAGGATGTATGATCTCGTTGAAGCGCAGTAAAATGTTTTTTGTGGCTCGTCGTTCCATCAGATGGGAATAATCGACGCTTCATTCATCCTGACAGAAATGAAAATAAAGTTTTGAATCGTTTTTTTTATTCACTGCTCGTCATGTAACGAGATCATTAAGCTCGAGTTCTCGCTGCGTGTCTGTCAGGGCTCGCTGTCAGACTTCCTGAAGGGAAACATCGTCAGCTGGTCCGAGCTGTGTCACATCGCCGAGTCGATGGCGTGCGGCCTGGCTTACCTTCACGAAGACATCCCCGACAGAAGGGAGAGGGACCCAAACCGGCCATCGCTCACAGGTCTGACACTTCCTGAGAGAGACACACTCAGAACAGTTCTTCTGTTCCACCAGACAACTTCAAACCATTTCACTCGCAGACTAGTCTCCTGAAAGTTTCGCTCAAGTAGCGTCTGGTGTCGTTTGGTGTCAGGTGGTCGTAGAACGGAGTCGAGCTGTCTGAAGGTTTAGTGTTATCAAAGGTTTTTAGTCTCGGCACCATCAGGTATAAGTGACTGGATATACAACAGTAAAC
>NW_020856146.1:0-522 GCF_000972845.2 Larimichthys crocea
AAAAGGCTTTGCCATCTCCAAGCCACACCTCAAATCGTCTGCGAGCAACATCGCGTCTGATGTGATAAAAACTGCGGCGGGGAGTATGACCAATCGACAGAATCAGGAGGGGACCAGAGGGATTATGGTTTTATCGTGTAGACAAAGGAGGAGGCTGCCGGGGGAGGCTATGTATAGACCCAAAGGAACTAAACAGATATGTGAAAAGAGAACACTTTCAACTTCCAACCAGGGGAGAGATTTTTGGAGACCTAGCAGGTGCCAAATATTTCTCCAAGTTAGATGCCTCCTCTGGTTTTTGGCAAATGTGTCTAGACAAGGAGAGCTCTAGAATTTGCACTTTCAACACTCTGTTTGACTGTTACTCTTTTAAGAGACTGCCTTTTGGCTTAACATCCGCACCCAAAGTTTTTCACAGAACCATACAACAAATTTTTGAGTGCCAGACATAAAGGTTTACATCGATGACATCTTGATTACTGGATGTACTATGGAAGAGCATGATGCCAGGCTAGCACAAGC
>NW_020856147.1:0-2890 GCF_000972845.2 Larimichthys crocea
ACCATTCAATGCACACACCAACACAAACACACGGTTTCCACATCAGTGATTAATTTTGATCCAAAATACCGATTCACATGACTTCAAAAACCAGAAGCGTTGCAAAACACTTTTCATGGTAAATGTGCTGCACAGTGTCATTGTTTGTCTAAAGTTTGCACAGGGTTTGTTATTTCTGTGACCTGCTGGTGTTTCGGTTTGAAGCGTGACCCTGTTAACTGGTGACTGTTAGCCGAATGTGCCTGTGGTTGTCGTTGTTACGACTCAAACATGAAGAGAAAACGTAGACGAATCAGATATGTTTAATGACGTAACGCTAACATCGTAACTACGACAACCACAGGCGAATTCAGGTAACGGTCACCAGTAAACACGGTCACTCGTTAAGCTGTAACATCCGTGTATTTTATATCTGTCTACACTCTACGTTAGCTTAGAAATGATCCATAACGGTCAAACAACACTACCACAAACAACAGAGGTCAATCTAACGTAATAATGTGGCTTTTAAATTGCCTGATGTCGTTCTCCTCGAGGCTGACCTGGCTGAAAATTGTCCTGCCTTGGTTTATTTACAAGTGGCTGCTTAACGTTGCTATCTTGGTAACGTTATCGCTCGCGTGTTATTTATAGCAGCTCTGAACTTTTCTCTGTTTTTATTGTTTTTAGGACGTGTGTGTGCAAACATGGACTTCTTCGTGATACATCAGGTTGACGTTCTGTGGACCCCAAGGCCCGCGTCGGACCGGGGCAACACAACAACAACAAACAACACCACACAGAGAAAAACACATTTTCATGCACATGCAGGAAACACATGCGTCTATCGACTCCATCTCAACCCTCGTTAGAATACAAGTTTTCTCACCCAGACATTCAGAGTGGTCACCTTCCCTGAGCTGCACTGACCTTTACTGTGGCGGACAAGGAATGTGGAGGTCAGACCACGAGAACTCACAAACATGGAGGACGACTGCTATTAATCAGCTCAGATCATAAGAGAAGTTATCTCATGACATCTATAGAACAGGTCTAGACTGTACTCTTATTATATTATACACGACCCAACGATTCCAACATGAGCAACAAAGACTTCCTCTAAGAGGCAGTATTGATGGTATCGATCATGTTTATTGCTAATGTGTCAACAGGTTGGAGCGTAACGGAAAACAAAACTAGTTCCTATAACAGCCTGTGGACGGATTTATCGCAAAGGACCCAACAATTCCCACCATGAGCAACCACTTGGTGACAGTGGCAAGGAAAACTGTCATTTTAAGAGGTAGAATTGATTATTAGTGAAATTTAATTTCTTAATATACTGTTGGGTTGTGAATTCCCCTCAGATCAACAAAGTTTATTTTAATTTATTATAATACTCATAATAGGTTTCTGGACAGTTACGGTCCGTTATACGTTCACTGAGCACTTCGTTAGCACGTGGATGTGCTTCTACCTGAAGAAGGAGGCGGCCTGAAGCTTAATGATCTGTGATTGCTCAGGTAAGGGACACCGGTTGTTCTGAAGGTCCGCGCTCGATGGACGTCAGAGAGACGAAGAACGACTCCACGTAGCTGATGACAGAAAGTAGAGCTAACGATGGATGCATTTTATGTTTGAATCACTTTAATGTGTGAACAGGTTGTAAAAATTGGTGCTGAGGTGCAGGACCAGATCCAGATCCAGATCACGGACAGGACGTGGATCTTCATCAGACCAACGCATGAGTAAAGAACAGTGGAAACCTGGAGTAACCCAGCTGTTGCAGGCTGACATCCCCAACCAGTTGTTCCAGTCCTCGCGCAGACCGTCCTCCATATGCTTCCTCTGCGGACCTGCAGGACGGAGCTCCTCCCACTCAGCCGCACTGACAGGTAGACAGATGAGCAGGTAGACAGGTGAACAGGTAGACAGGTGAACAGGTGAGCAGGTAGACAGACAGAATTATATATAAACAGGAGTCAGAATGGTCACACCAAACAGATTTTAGAAATCATTTCCACTCAAGGTCCACTTACTGACTTTTAACAGCCTCTCACTGCCTTCTTCAACGGATGGAGTTGCTCGGTTTGTCATGGAGATGGCTCGACTGTCATCATGTGATCCATGTATAAACTCTGGCACCTATACCGCTCAAACTCCATCTGTTAGTAAGTGGACCACGACTTTAAGAACCTCTCGGTGCTCCGCTGGAGAACCAGATGGAGGGTGGAAGGGATGTTAGGCACAACGAGTGCCTGTTCCTGGGCTTCCTCTGTGTCCACACACCCCTGGGTGGGAGGACACCAGAACGGGTTTCTTCTGGACACAGGACCACAGGAGTGTGTTTCTGTGTGTGTGTACATGTGTGTGTGTCATGTGTGTGTCTCACCACAGCGAGCTCGTCCTCTCCCTTTTCACAGTTCACCTCCCGTCCACACTGAGCCGACCTGCTGATGCATTTAGACGAAGAACCACAACGAAACTCCCCGCACAGCTCAGACCCACTGAAACACAACATGAACACACACACACACATGAACACACACACACAGAACAGACACCACACACATGAAGAACACACACATGAACACACACACCACACATTGAACACACACATCACATGAACACACAGAACAGTAATTTCTACATTTTAAATGTCTTTTATTACTTATTACTTTGTATAATATACTTTTATTCAGTTTTACTGCCTCCAACAGGAGCTAACGTTAACAAACAACACTACAACACAAAGTCAGAGTCCATGTCCCCACACTATTATTCTGACGTATTCCAGGAGTTTCAGCGCGCTACTCCTCCCTCAGTTTTGGTCGCACATACACACATAAATATCGAATCGATCGGCTCGGTCAGGAATGGTTGAGCTGTGACTTATCTCAGAGTTTTCACA
>NW_020856148.1:0-523 GCF_000972845.2 Larimichthys crocea
AGTGCAGCCACCGGTCACATGATCAGATCGGTCAACCCTCCACACACCGTTGTAGTTACGAAGAACTAAAATCCATGAAATACTGACTCATGATTGGTGTCAAGTTTGAGATGAACGCTTGTATAATCAAACGTAGGGGGTTCTGATGTTTACCAAAAAATACTAAAATATATTTGATTCAGTCAGTAAGGAAGACCCTGCTGAGTTGAAGGAAATCTGCTCAGATATTTTGTTTTTTTCATGTTGACACATTTTGCCGCTTTCTTCTGATTCCTACTTTTGTGTTTTTATTATTTTGTCCTCCCGACTGTCTTTTGTGCACGTTAGCGCAAAACAAAAAGGTTTAATTTACCGGGAGATTTGTATTATTGATCAGTGCTTTTCAAAAATTCAAGATTTCTTTATCAAAAACGAAAGAAAAAATACATTTAATTACATTTCAAACCTACCTGCTCCCTCGTTGGTTACTTTAATGTGTTTTCTTCTAATCTAATTTAGATTATTGGTGACTTGGACTGAGTCG
>NW_020856149.1:0-507 GCF_000972845.2 Larimichthys crocea
GGACTCACACAGGGGACGTAAACACCGCGGAACGGCTGTGCCGCGGTTTAGCTGCGTCCTCTGCCCGGCGTCAACTCACACCAGGCGTGTGTTGGCAGCGTAACAGCAGTGTAGCGAGCTGGCTGTATTCACGCGAGATCACGCGAGAATCCTGGACGTACGTGAGAACCCGTGATAAACTGTGTATAAAGAAAACAGCTGACTTTGCTTCTCCGACGTAGAAGAGATTATAAAAAGGATCTGTTGTGTCATAAATTATTGTGTGTTGTTCCACTTCAACAATCAATAGTCTCTCATCGTCCATGTTGAGACCCTTTGATTGATTGACTGCTCATCTCGTGCTACCGGTCATGACGTAACGTTGATGAGAAGTTGTAATAAGCTACATGAACTGCGTATTGTGTTTTATTTTGAAAGGGGGTGGAAGTTTATTACGTTGATTCTGTGTCAGATTGTCTGTTGCAATCTGCTCTGTTGAGATTCAGCCGTTCCATGGCGCTTACGTCC
>NW_020856150.1:0-589 GCF_000972845.2 Larimichthys crocea
CCACCACAGTGGAGTGAGACTGGACTTTGTCTAGTAGTGAGGACAGGTAAGACCAGTCACCCATCGCTGATAATGAAAGTCTAAAACAGAGCAAAACACACACATGTCAAACTTACAGTTGTACATTGAAAAAATAAATCAGACTACAATTTATATATTTTTTTATTTTAAGTGTCTGCAATTCCTGCTAAGATCAGACCTTATTAAACTATGAGAGAATATTTAGTGTCTGCATTAAACAAACATGACTGCAAATTTAAAACAATTATAGGCTGTAAAATCTAGCCAGAAAACAATGTGACAATTTATAAAATGTACAAATTTGAGTTTAAACATTTAAGATTCCTTATCTTCCTATGTCAAACATTTCTTAAAGAGGCAACTTCCAAATGAATAAAGTTCCGAAGGCTCAGTAGATGTATGACAGCACAGCATCATACCCGCTGCATGGTTTATTGTTGGGTTAAAGTGAAATGCAGAGGTCACTGCAGAGGAAGTTTAAGGATAAGCTTTAACAGCTGCTCAAGTGATTAATTACGCAGATGTTAGTCATAGAAACAGCCGGTCAGAGAGACAGACGGCAAATCTG
>NW_020856151.1:0-650 GCF_000972845.2 Larimichthys crocea
CTATCTGTTAGCATACTTTTTGTTTTTGGATGGGGAGCCTGTCTGTTTTTTAAGGGGAACTGGAGAGGGGGGCACTGGCACTTCTAACTAACTATCTAACTACTGCTCTGTGTTGTGCTCCACACACAATTTCGTTGCCTTTGGACAATGACAATAAACTTTTGGATTGAATTGAATTGAAAAAAGATTTATTTGTAGAGATAAAGATCAAAGATTGTGTCTCTCTTGCAAATGAAACACAGACCATTTGGCAAGTGCTCAGGCTGCATTAGCTACTTGCACTTGACAAACTAAACCACCTGTGATTGCTATGTCCAACTGTGTCAATTGCACATTTAAATTTTACAAAGAACAACTAAACCTTTAACCTTTACCTGAGCATTAAAATCAAGTTAACCTGAGTGTCAGTGGTAATATCTGGATTACAGACTCTATACTTTTAAAAGCCTAAATCATTCAGCAAATGCGTACAAAATTTCAAATAAATAAGTGTTCTGAAGGAATCTGAAATTCCACAACACACACACAAAAAAACCCTCTTACAAGCACCATCTGAAGCCTGACACAGGTGTAATCCTTACCAATTTTCCCATAAATGAACAGAACTGCTCACATATATGCACATCCTTTAGACTGAATTGACATGATCA
>NW_020856152.1:0-1057 GCF_000972845.2 Larimichthys crocea
AGCTGTAATTAAACCTCTTCTTAATCCAGAGTTAGCCAATTACAGACTGATACCATAAGAACAGTTTATTGAGGATTTTCAGTCAGGATTTAGAGTGCATCATGGCACAGAGACCGCACTAGTCAAAGTTACAAATGACCTCCTAATGGCATCTGACAAAGGACTCATCTCTGTACTTGTCCTGTTAGATCTTAGTGCCGCATTTGACACCATTGACCATCAAATTCTTTTACAGAGACTGGAACATCAAATTGGTATCAAAGGAATCGATCTCAGTTTGTTCACGTCAATGATAAATCCTCTATGCATACCAAAGTTTGTCACGGAGTTCCACAAGGTTCTGTACTAGGACCACTTCTATTCAGTTTATATATTCTTTCACCTTTGGTGAATATTATTAGGAATCACTCCATTAAGTTTCATAGTTATGCCGATGGCATCCAATTATATTTATCGATCAAGCCTGAAACCAATCAGTTAACTAAACTCCAAGCATGCCTTAAGGATATAAAAAGTTGGATGACCTACAATTTTCTGATGCTAAATTCAGACAAAACTTTTTAGACAAAAAGTTCTTGTAATTGGACCCAAACACCTCAGAAACTCTCTTTTGTAGAGACTATTGTAACTCTTTGTTATCAGGCTGCTCTAATTAAGATTCCTCTTAGGACTTTGCATCTAATTCAGAATGCTGCTGCATGTGTTCTGACAGGAACCAAGATCAGGGATCACATCTCTCTTATTTTGGCTTCTTTGCATTGGCTTCCTGTTAAATCTAGAATAGAATTTAAAATTATCCTCCTGACGGACTGAAACTCTTTATGGTCAGGCACCATCATATTTAAAAGAGCTCATAGTACCTTACTACCCCTCTAGAACACTGTGCACTCAGAATCCCTATGGTTCTTATAGTTTCCAAAAGTAGATTGGGAGCCAGAGTTTTCAGATATCAGGCTCCTCTTCTGTGGAACAAACTACCATTCTGGGTTTGAGAGGCAGACACGGTCAACACTTTTAAGAGTAGACTTAAGACTTTCCCTTTTGATAGAACTTATAG
>NW_020856153.1:0-515 GCF_000972845.2 Larimichthys crocea
GTCTTTGTGTAACGTGTCTCCCACATACCTGGGACACCGATCTCCACCGGTGGTGTGAGGGCAGAGGACAGGCGCGGCTGGACTGGGGAACTTTATTTTGAAAGGTTTCCTGGCCCTGTCAGCTGTTTTAAGACACGTCACACCAAGACGCTTTGACAGCTCCGACGAAGGCCGAAACTGTAAGCAGGTATGATTACATCCTATCCTTACTTACTTGTCTGATCACAAGAAACTAAAACTATAATACCTTGTGAATACGTTGTCCTAACTACTAGTTTTTTATTTTTCAGGTTTGGAAATGTCTGGAGGGTCCAGACCTTGAGCACTTTAACTCCATGTCTGTGGTGGACAGGTGTCTTGCAGCAGCAGACAGAAGGGGCTTGGAGTGTTCTATGGCAGATGCATTCTTAGTTATTGACATTAGAAAGAGAAATTATTATCTGAAATGTGTAAATTGTAAATAAATTAAAATTTAGGTAAAAAAAAAAAATAGTTATTTTCATTTTTGTCAGCCG
>NW_020856154.1:0-1073 GCF_000972845.2 Larimichthys crocea
AATATTGTTTAGTATTGTTATTGTTGTTAATTTTGTTAAATTATGTATATTTTTATATTTTAAATATTGTTCAGTATTGTTATTATTGTTAAATTATGTATATTTTTATATTGTAAATATTGTTTAGTATTGTTATTATTGTTAATTTTGTTAAATTATGTATATTTAAAATAAAAACAAAAAAACAAACTAACATCTGTAGCCATAACACTGTTACCGCTTCTGCTCTTCCTCAACCTATCCTCTTTCCTGAAGAAAGGGCTGGATGTCCGTACCGTATCCAGCAAACCACACGGAAGACCTGGAAAAAAAAGAAGCAGAAGTGGAGCAGCTCAGGGCTGCAATGGAAGTAAAAGACAATTGCTTGGAATTGCTTTGTCAACCACTGTTAGTTATCTGGAGAACAAATAATAAATAATCGAATAAATGATCTAAAAGAGAAAATAAACACCCATTGTAAACATTGTATAATATTTGTAGTGGCCATTTGTCCATAAAAAAACAAACTTTAAACCAAACAAAATCAAAAGGCCACTGATGCACCATGGGGATGTGGTTTAACGCAGGCAAAAGAAGATGAATGTCCAAACGGAATCCTTGCGTTTTGTGATGATTTATTTCAAAATAATCAAAAGAACAAAGAAAAACATGGCTGCTGCTGCCTCCCTTGGCTGGTAAAAAAACATAGGCCCACCCAGGTGCATGCTGGTACTCAAGGTGCCTACCCTATCTAAATATCCTCAAATGCCCAGTGTGACCCATTTACCAAAAAATAAACCAAAATACCAACCTTGTAAATCTTAAGGGAAAAAAAAGACAGAAGTAAAGAAGCTCAGGACAGCAATGGAGATTCTGCTCTCAGTGTCATGGCTAATGTTGAGTTTTTCATGTTTATTATTTTTATTAAAAATAAAAACAAAAAACAAACAAACTATAACATCTGTAGCCATAACACTGTCACTGCTTCTGCTCTTCCTCAACCTATCCTCTTTCCTCTTCCCTTTCCTTCCTATCACTCTGCAACTCTCTGGGCCCATGCCAGGCATGGCTGTCTGTCTTATATTGTAATTTTT
>NW_020856155.1:0-507 GCF_000972845.2 Larimichthys crocea
GCATTCTAGAATGGATTCCTTCTATGACACAACAGTGAGGTGAGAGTCTCTCTTCAGACTTCACTCACTCTTCAACCTGAACACACACTGTTCACTTGTGTCTGGAAGATCTTCTCTGTTTGAATAGTCTCGAGTCGTTGGTTGGACTGAAAAATCGTTGTGAGAATTTCGTTGTGGCTTTGCCCTTTGAACCTGTTCGTTGAACCTGTTCTGTATTTTGACATACAGCAACAAAATGTCCTTTGTTAAAGGAAGGATGACCATCTACAAACCCATCAGGGTAAGTAAGAGTGTTTTTAGCTGGACTTAGACTGTAAACTTGTTCTGATGGACTTAAATATAGTTATATAGTTTTCTATTTGTATAAAACATTTTTTTTCTACAGTCACTTTCTACTGTTTATATAGTTTTTGTATACATGTTAAGCACGGGTTAACGGGTCTGTCTGTCTGTCTGTCTGTCTGTCTATCTAAACCTCTGTTTAACAAACCATTGAGCAACATGATC
>NW_020856156.1:0-571 GCF_000972845.2 Larimichthys crocea
ACATCCTCATCAAGTCCGGTATCATTCTCAGTGGGCTGTGGGTGCCTTGAGAGGGTGTCAGGGATGATCAGGTTCTTGGCCTGGAACAAACTCAGCAACAGGGTTAAGCTTCATGAGGCGGATAAGAAGTCTTTGACATCTCAGGTGAGCTCTATCTAAGTCTCTGTGGTTGATGAGTGTCACAGGAGGTTTATGATCAGTTAACAGTCTGTACTTTTCCAACCCACACAAATAAAGGTAGAATCTCTCTGAAGCCCACACCCCAGTGAGACATTCCTTCTCTATCTGTCCGTATTTTTTCTCTGCTTCAGTGAGCGTTCGAGAGCAGTAAGCTACAGGTTTAAGCGTACCTCCATGATCCTACAGCAGTATGCCACAGAGTCCATAGCTTGATGCGTCGGCGCCTACTACTGTGGGCCGCTTTGGGTCGAAGTACTGAAGAACAGGGGCGGAGGATATCAACATTTTAACTTTCCTGAAAGCTTCCTCCTGCCGAGGGCCCCACATCCATGTCACATTTGTTTTAACAGTTCGTTAAGAGGATGTAGGATGTCTGACAAATGAGGTATGT
>NW_020856157.1:0-581 GCF_000972845.2 Larimichthys crocea
CTACCTCCTCCACAGAGGATATGTTCACCAGTCCAGCACCAATCAGTCAAATTGTATCAATCCTAAAGAAGCACACAGGATTCATCAAAGTTGGCTGGAAGTTGCTGGTCAACTAAGGAGCCTTGCTCAAGGGCACCTCGGTAGTACCCAGGAGGTTCACATGCAAATGTGGAGACAGATAGTGGAGTGATGGGCAGCCATCCAGAGCAGTAGTACCCAGGAGGTGAACTGGCACCTCTCCAGCTACCAGTCCACCACCGTCCTTTGTTCCATATTGGACTTGAACCAGCCACTATCCAAGACAAGTCTGTATGGAGTGAGCCCCAGTCCTGGCAGCGGTGGGATATGAACCCACGCCCCTGAAGAGACTGGAGGCAGGCACTCCAGGCATTTGCACACACCTGTGCCATGCCTGTTCTACTATAACCCCATGCACTATTCAGCCTGAGCCAGCTTTGCACTGCTAGGCCTGAGCCTGTTTTCCAGTGAAACCCACAGGCCTTTCCTGCAAGCTCATGCCTTTTTCTTTTTACTTCACCATCTTCATAGATTACACCATTAAAGTCTAGCTTGTTTTTGTT
>NW_020856158.1:0-519 GCF_000972845.2 Larimichthys crocea
GTGTTGCCAGAGGAAGAAAGCCATTCAATTTTTGACCGCCACACCACGCCACAGGTATTTGTCTGGATATGGGAACTGCTTTATGGCAATAAAAGCGTTATCTTGAAGAATCCATGCTAAGTTGGAAATCTTGAGAATATAACAGAATAAACCACATCGCATAAGGAGAAGCAACACAAGTTGGACTTGGATGTGTCTTCTGTGTTAAACACGATCCACCAGGTAATCCTGTAACCTCAGCTACGGAAAGCCAGCCAGTTCAAATATGATCCTCTTTGACCGCCCCTGTTCTGTTGGCTCTGACTTGACAGGTTGTTAACGTGTTGGTTAAGTGTTGAACTCAGAACCCTGTGCATTACCCTGACTGATAAAATTACAGTACGAATATTGCTAGTTGGTACCAAAACATCAGGCCTACCGGAGAATACAGGTTCTCAAGTAGAAGACATACACCTAACTATATAGATATATATATATACACCATATACACTAACTTAGAAACTTTTAGAAACTAAAAAG
>NW_020856159.1:0-959 GCF_000972845.2 Larimichthys crocea
GTCTCCAGGATCCATCTGTCTGTCTGAGAAGAGTGACTGGTCCAATGATCATCCTCCTCTGTTCTTCAGACATGAACCTGGACCCTCAGACACAAAGTAAGAGACTGTTTTTACTGTAAACTGACCTGATGAAGATGATGCATTGATGATGAAGACTGAAAGATTTTGTCAGGCTTTTAGTTTGTGGGTAGACTTCCTGTTTTATTTTGGTTTCCCTCACTTCCTTTTTGTGTTTCTTTCCTGGTGTCTTTACTCCCTGTGATTGCCCATTGTTTTCACCTGTGTCTCGTTTGCTCCTCCCCTCATGTGTATTTAAGCCTGTCTCTCCCAGTGTGTCCTTGTTAGATTGTCTTCATCCTTGTGAGTAGCTCTCTGGCGTTTTCATCATAGTTTCCTCGTGTACCAACCCTGTTTGTTTCTTCGACCCGTTTTTGCTTAGGGTCCTGTACTTCTGCCTGTCTGCTCCGTGTTCTGGATTCTTGACCCTTGCCTGTTCTTGGACTTTCTTCCTGCCTTGTGATTTTGTACTTCTTCCCCGCTGACTGCCTTTTGTGTACCGAATCCGGACTGTCAATAAAACGGCTTACTACACCTGTCAGTCTCTGATCTGCTCTGTGGGTCCAGTTGTCTGTCTGAACCTGACATTTGTCTTCATGATGCAGACATGCTGTGTGTCTTACAGTACACTGCTGGTCTACCACAGTTATTTAGAGACTTCTAACCTCAGTTTAAACCTAAATAACTCAAGCTGAGCTGCTCAAAGTGAAACAGTGAAGGATCATCAGCTCTCTTTAATGGACTTTTATTGTGAAAGAGCTGCAGGAAGTGCTGAGTTTGTATGAATAACAAACGACAGGCAGATGACTAAATGTTTAATGAGACAGACAGACAGGAAAAGCTGTTAATGAATGTTCATGAAATCAAATCATCTTAATCACAGACTGAAAGCTGAATTCAAA
>NW_020856160.1:0-606 GCF_000972845.2 Larimichthys crocea
CACTGATTTGGTTGTTACAGGTGGTATAGTTGCTGATTGTGTGGTTACTGTAGTTTGTGTTGATCTACTTTTTGTTGGTTGGTCAGTTTTAGTTTGCTGTGGTTTTGTTGCAGAAGATGTAGTTTGGGTTGAAATAGTCTGTGATGGTGTTGTTGCTAATTCTGAGGCTGTAGTTTGTCGCGGTGTTGTCACAGATACTGTAGTTTTTGTTGCTGTTTTTTCTGTTGTGTGTGGACTAGATTGTGTTGGTATTGTTGTGAGCACTGTGTCTTCAGGTTTTGATTGTGTAGTTTGTGTTGTTGTAGTTACTGTTTGTGTTGGTGTGCTGTGGTTTTCTGTTGATTTAGCACTGTGTTTTGCAGCTGTGGGTTCTTCTGTTGTTATTGGTGCTGATGTTGACATTTGTGAAGTCACTGATTTGGTTGTTACAGGTGGTGTAGTTGCTGATTGTGTGGTTACTTTAGTTTGTGTTGATCTACTTTTTGTTGTTTGATCAGTTGTAGTTTGCTGTGGTTTCATTGCAGAAGATGTAGTTTGGGTTGAAATCATTTGTGGTGTTGTTGTTGCTGATTCTGAGGGTCTAGTCTGTTTTTGTGTCGCCACAGA
>NW_020856161.1:0-1720 GCF_000972845.2 Larimichthys crocea
CTACGCCATCGCGGGGGATTACATTACGGTCATGGACCAGTGAAGGACCAGCCAAGGACCAGTCACGGAAACACAGGAACTTTTAAGTTGCTACATCTGAGTGCAACAAATTAATCTCACTGATGAAACATTCAGCTGATGAGGACATCGTCAAGAAGAAAATGAAACTGATTGTCACACCAGTATGTCAAGTTGAGTTTTTGTCCTGTCTCCATGTTTGTTTTGTGACTTCCTGTTTTATTTTGGAAATTAACTCTCCTCTCGTTTCAGGTCACTTGCCCTTCCTCATGTGTCTGATTGTCTTCCCTGATCCCTGATTGTGTCCACTTGTTCCCCATTTCCCTCCATGTGCTTATAGTCTGTATTTCCCTTTGTCCTGTGCCAGTGTGTCAAGTCCTTTGTCCTGATCACCAGCCCTCTCGTCTTTTTTTTTTTTTGTTGGCTCTGCCCTTTTGTAGTTCTAGTTTGTGCTTTTGATCATCCCTCTTTGTGAGGCGCTTTTTGTTTTCCCACTGTTACGAAATAAAGTCATCTGCTTCAGCCCGTATTCTGCGTTCGAGTTCTCTGCTTTGAGTTCCCCTGTTGTCACTGACGTTTGTGTACCGCCGCAATATGGTCCTTGACCCCCAGCAGTTGAGCAACATACTGCCTGACTTTCCACGTTTTAAAGACGTCAAAGGCTTGGTAATTATCTATCATTATTTTTAAAATATTATGACAGTTGAATAGTTTTTATAAGACGGTAGACAGGCATTGTCATAGTACTAGAACAATCACCCATTAACTTTGGTTGCCTGTCAAAAAATTGAAATTGTCACCCAATACAACCCCACTCCAGGTTTCATTCTGATGTTTGGAGAGGGTACCTCAAGCAAGCTTCTGGAGAGGTGGCTGATCCTCCTGAGGATGGCACTGAAGTGGATGTTGATTTTGGTAAGCTGATTGTTCTTGTTCTGTTGCTCTCATATACTTGGAATATATCATTATCATGTCTAAACATTTACATATCAGCATAATACTTAAAGCTGGATCTGTGATAAATGTAAGGACATTATGTACGCAGTATACTGAAGTGTTTGTCCTATGGTTTGAGTTGAATAACTTCTTGTGATGATATAAAGCTGCTATCTTTCTGTTATTTTTGAATTATTATTATTATTTTTTTTAAATGGTGCTGCCATTGCAGAGCCACTGAATTTTGTTGACAGTCTGCCATCACCACCAGAGCTCAACCCTGTCTCCTGGCTGTTGGGAGTTAAGAAGAAATCAATCCAGCAGATCTTCATCATTCTTGACAAGAGTCAAGAGGAGGAGATGAGCAGACTGGTTCAAGATGATAGAAAAAGGCAGCGTATACTAAGAAGTTGGTCTGTAATAAAACAGTAGGGCAATTAATATATATTCTTTTCATTTCTTTAGGCAACAGAAATGTGTAACAGGGTGGAACACTTCCTAATCAAGGTGCCACAGACACCAGCCTTACCTGTTGAAGTAAGAGAGACACATTTGGCTATGTTGTTGTTCGAATTGATTAAAGATTTAGATGAATCAAATTTGCTTTGGTTTTTAATACTCTTTTCTTCCCAAGCATCCGGATAATGAAGCTCCACCTCCATATTTGCCCCAACCACAAGGTGAAGGCAGTGCAAACAAGGGGGTGCAAGTCATTGTCATATAAAAAAAAAAAAAAAAAAAAAAAAAAAAAAAAAAAAAAAAGGGA
>NW_020856161.1:1730-3935 GCF_000972845.2 Larimichthys crocea
AAAAAAAAAAAAAAAAAAAAAAAAAAAGGGGTAAGTACAGTAAATTTATTGACAAATTGCATGCATATGTTACAACTAAAACAACTTCACTGAAAAAATTCTTTCTATCTTTTTCAATGCTGCCCTAACCAGTGCTCCTGCGAAGACCGGCTGATCCCGGCACTTATTGCGATGTCAGGGATCTGGACAGACGAGGACCACACGAGCAATACGTTTCAACAGTTTATTGAAGGGTTAGGAGTGGCAGGGCAAAACTTCCAGGGCAGTAGTACCGTCAAGGGCAAGGCAGAAATCGTGGTCAAAAAGGCAGAAGGCAGGTCAAGTTACCGGGGTTGTAGAGCAGAGGGTGGTCGGGCAGGTCCAGGATCACAGGTAGGAGTCAGAGTAGTAGCAGGCAGGAAAGGTACTGGCTTAGCAG
Source organism: Larimichthys crocea (assembly GCF_000972845.2). NCBI lineage: Eukaryota > Metazoa > Chordata > Actinopteri > Sciaenidae > Larimichthys > Larimichthys crocea. The sequence continues at coordinate 2,149 of NW_020856161.1, forward strand.
ACGATCTGACAATGTGTGCTGGGAAACAGGGCTCTTTATACAAGGCATGGTTAGCAGGAAATGAGGAGCAGCTGGCTGGTTAACGAGGGAGTGGCAGCAGAGACAGGTGAGAGTAATCAGCAGAGTGGCAGATAATTAGTGCTCCTACCAGGCAGAGGGAGAGGGAGCTCACGACACGCGATCTGTTTCGCTCTCCTGATGGCGGCAGGGTTTCTTATGCTGGTTTCCGTCAGCTTACCTAACATAACATAAAACGTATTAAAAAAAGACTGTCATATAAACCCCCAAACAGCGTTATGGGAAGGTGTTCATAAAAGAAGTTCACAAACATTGTTTTGAAATAAAAACAAAGTCAGCAAATGATTGTATGATGTTACATTTTATTTCCTGTTTTACACAATGAGAATATTTTGACAATACACTCATTGCAAATTTCACCTCTTTAATGTGTCCAACTTTTAGCCTTACATTCAGTCGTTTGTACAGTTTATTTTTTGTAGCCTGCTTACCATCGTACAGTCTTACCCCTAAAATACATTGCATGCGGAACGGCTGCAGAATGGCTCCACTCCAGAACGGCTGCGTACTCCGCCGTCCACCAACACACACATGATCCGTTCGTGATGCGCTCAGGTGAGTCTCCGCCGGCCACAGAGCGTCGCGAGAACGCACGAGATCTCGCAAATTCACGCATAATCGCGCGATATTGCCGGCTGTAGTCTCTTTGACTCCTGCACTGGCATTTTTTCTGGTGTCCTTATAAAAAGGATGTGAGGTGTCATGAATGATTGCACCTGAAAACCTCTCACCTGTTGATTTCAGGTCGGCCCTGCCCATTATGACGTGTTCTTGTAATGAAACTCGCACTTTTATGAATTTTTAATGCATTTCATAATGTAAATATGAGCTTTAAAGCAGTGCAGGATCATACTGGCTTGAGACAGACTTTTTTAAATCAAATTGTACCATTCTTCATATTTTATATATTTGTATTTTTTTGAGTATATTCATATAATAAACCTTAATACATTTAACACCCCGTCTTATATTTTGAAAACCGGAAGTGTCACACGCTGCAGTAAGCTAGCGCTGCCTTTTCCACGTTTTCTCAAGTATTTGCCATAAAGTCGGCAATAAGGGCGCACTTGAAAAAAAATATTGGAGCAGCTGACGTGACCGACGGAGCGAAAACGAGAGAGGCTGCGGGGACCGCAGTTGTTTTTCTTCGGAACCAAGTCGTCTGTCTCCATCTTCAATTAACTCGCTTGTGCTCTTCACTTCTCTCCTCACTTGATACAAAAAGTACGCATGCGCGCAGGGGATTTTTCTGGGTGGGCGGGGAAGTGTGCTGCGTGCTGTGAGCAGCACCAGGAGTGAGTGACACAGGCAAAACACCGGAGAATTAAATGCAGACGGCTTAAAACATTTACATGACAAGTACTCGATGGTCGCGATATAGTCATTTCATACATCTCGCGTAGAACAAGCCGCGATATATCGAGTATATTCGATATATCGCCCACCCCTATAATAAACTTGGCCATGTTTCTAGATATGAGAGCTGCTCCATCCAAAGTGGGATGGATGCCGTCTCTCTTAATCAGGGTATCTGCACATATCTTAGCATCAAATTTAAAGACTTTTAAGACCTTTTCAAGTCCCCTGAGAGGAAAACTTAAGACCTAATGACGACAGAAAAAAACCCAAAACATACATACAGAGAGCACCACAGTGGTGTGGTGAGGCTGAACAGCTCATCAGAGCTTACAGTAGTAGCAACTTAAAAG
>NW_020856162.1:0-11744 GCF_000972845.2 Larimichthys crocea
GAGTATTATTCGATTCCTATATGCCCCACCCCTACGCGGTGCTACACACCCCCTTTTTCTCCCTCAGACTGACCTTCCCGGCCTTCCTTCAGGCGTCTCTCAAACCAGCCTTTAGTCCCCTCCATGGATTCCAGACCCCTGGTTCCTGCAGCTCGTCCACCCGCTGCTGGACACATTCCAACTCTTGGTCCGAGCCTGAGACCGAGGACAGCACAGGACAGAAGATGACAGACAGTACAGGGACAGCGCACAGACGAGACCGGACAGAGACAGACAGAAAGACAGAGGGCAGACAGATGACAGACAGACAGACAGCGACAAGACAGAACAGCCAGACAGACAAAGGACAGACGCGACAGGACAGACAGAGACAAGAGCGAGGACAGACAAGAGGACAGGACAGACAGAGACAGGAGACGACAGAGAGAGAACCAGAAGAGACAGACAGAGACCGACAGACAGAGGACAGACCGACAGAGACAGCGACAGACAGAGAGACCAGAGAAGAGAGACCCTTATTCTTCTTGTTTTAACCCTTTTTCCCTCCTCCTCTCCTCTTGCTCTTCCTCTCCTCCTCCCATCCTCACCTTCTCCTCTCTCAGTTGTTTCTGGATCTCCTCCTCGACGATTTCTTGTCCTTTTTTTTTTTTTCAGGGCGTCCTCGAAGCTCCTCTCATATCGAATCCCCTCACCCCGAGGACCTTGAGGGGCGAGGAATGGAGAGGAAACAAGGAGAGGAAGGAAACAAGGAGAGGGGAACAAACGAGGAGAGGAAAACAAGAGAGGAAACAAGGGGCGAAACAAGGAGAGGAAACAACAAACAGAGTTATGTTGGTTTTATTTGATAGATTTATTTTAAACAGGAAAACATCAGATGTCGGGCTGTTGTCTGTCGTCTGTCCGCCTTCTGTCTATTTGTTCTGTCTGTCGCTGTCTGTCTGTCCGTCTCACCTCCTTCTCGTGCTGCCAGTTTTGATGTCTAGGCGCCTCCTTGGTCAACTCTCTGGTCAGCTGGATCGCCATGTCATTCCACATCGCTTCCTCTTCTCTGCTTCTGCACACACACACACACACAAACACAACACACAACAACACACACACAACACACTCAGTTGTGATTGCTCATTAGTGGTTGTTGTGTGTGTGTGTGTGGTGTTGTGTGTTGTGTGTGTTGTGTGTGTTCCCTTCTTGCCTGTCCAAGCTCTCTCAGTAGTTTCTCTCTCTCTTGTCCTTCTTCTGTCAGCTGCTTCCAACCAACTTCCTGTTTGCCAAAAACTCGACCTCCTGACCGGACAGACAGGGAACAGACAGACAGGCCAGACAGGCAGGCAGACAGACCGACAGGACAGACAGGCAGACAGACAGACAGACAGACAGACGAAGAACCAGACAGAAGACAGGACAGACAGACCGACAGAAACAGAAGTTATTACTCCCTCAAAACTCAAATTAATTAAATGTCGTCTTTCTCCATTACAGCGAGTTGCTTCCAAGTGATGTAAGACAACTGTTGTCATGTTTACCTGTCGCTGGTTTCCCTTAGCGTGTTTACCTGTAGCTTTGTTTTACCTGTAGCTTGTTCTGGTTACCTGTTAGCTGTGTTTACCTGTAGCTGTGTTTACCTGTAGCTGTGTTGACCGTCGCTGTGTTCATGGTTACCTTTTTAGGCTGTGTTCATGGTTTACCTGTAGCTGTGTTACCTTAGCTGTGTTCTGGTTACCTGTAGCTTGTTCATGGTTTACCTGTAGCTGTGTTTACCTTGTGTTTTACCTGTATCGGTGTTTACCTGTAAGCTTGTTGTTACCTGTCGCTGTGTTCATGGTTCCTGAGCTGTGTTTACCTGTGTGTGTTTACGTAGCTGTGCATGTTCCAGGTCGGCTCCTCTACAACAGACTCTCCTGTTCAGCTCGTCTCTCTGTAGCTCAGCTGTCAGCCCGCCTCCTGCGTTCTCCAGCCGATTTCATCTCCTGAGTCTCACCCGTCTGTATTGAACACGGAAATATAACGTTAATACAACATTATTAATATACATTATTAATAACTATTCAAAAGGGACAAGGCTTCAGGCAGGGTTTTTTTATGTGAGGGAGGTGATCGAGTTAGTCAGTATGTACACGTTAACAGAGCGTTTATAGAGAGACACACCAGGTTCTGGTGTTTGTGGTGTGTGTAGGTGTGTGTCCTTGGTTGTAGTGTGTGTACGTGTGTTACGTGTGTGATGTGTGTTGTTACGTGTTCCTCCCGGTCACCCCGCGATGCGTTCACAATAACAAATGACTGACCACACCTTCGTCCCACACTTCATACTGACTCCTTTTTTTTTGCTCCAGACTCCGGGACTTGCATCATTTCATCATGACCTGTTTACATTCAGTCGTTTGCTTCCTGCTTGGGCCGAGTACTTCATCCAGTTTTAAAATACCGATGTGTTCCTGCTCGCTTGGCGCCCTCCACAGACGGATCGACTGACTTCCGCAAACTTCTAAGTTTTGAGGTTCAGTCTGATTTAGAAGTCCGGACGAGTTTATGTCTTGTGTCAGTTCCCACAGGTGATTCTTCAGGTTTACTACAGGTAAGGTTCGATGTGTTCCTGAGCTCCGCATTAGTTTCAGATATCGCGAGGTTTTTACGGTTCTAGAAAAGGTTCTATGGAGCGTCTGAGATACGTTCCCTGGTTCAAGACACAACAGGTGGTCCCTCAGCAGCAATTTGTTCCCGTAAAATGTTTTTCCGGGTCCAAATGGATTCAGGAGTTCTACTCATTCTTTTATCACAGCTACAAGAACAAACCTGAACAGTACAAAGTTCTAGATAATGTTTCTGTACGAGTCCATGTACATTTGTTTTGTAGAGTACGTTCTAGGTCTGGTTTCAGACCAGTCGAGGTTTCTTGAGGAGTTTCCTTGCAGCCCCAGACAAAAAAAAATCTTCCGCTTTTCTAGAATTCTCTAATTATCAGAATTTAACGGAGAGGGGGTCGTTCATTCATACAGACTGCTCCAAACGAACATCTGGGGTTGTGTTGTCTGTTCTGGTTCTGTAATTGTCTGCTGTTAAAGCTCTGCCGTCCAGCACCCAGAGGAACAGCGTCGAGTCATGATGTTCTCAGGTTTATTATCAGTTCTAGAGCCGCTTGGTAGTCCTCAGAGATGACGTGGTGTTTGTTGATGGTTCTACATGATTTTCTCCATGTGTTATGAGTGGTCAGTCTGTGATGGTTCTACATGATGTTCTCCAGGGTATGAGCTTAGTTTAGTCTGTGATTGTTCTACATGATGTTTTCTCCATGTGTATGAGCTTGTCAGTCTGTGAGTTTCTACATTGTGTTCTCCATGTGTATGAGCTGTGTTAGTTGTGATGGTTTTCACATGATGTTTCTCCATGTGTTATAGCTTTCAAGTCTGTGATGTTTTCTACATGATGTTCTCCAGTGTATGAGCTGTCAGTCTGTGAATGGTTTTTCTACATGATGTTCTTGTGTTATGAGCTTTGTTCTTAGTCTGCTGTGATGGTTTCTACATGCGTTCTCCATGTGTATGAGACGTAGCTTTGTGATGGTCTATAACATGATTGTATCCACTGTGTATGAGCTGTTTTTCGACGTTCTGTTTTTCAGTGGACTGTCTTGGGTTACATTGATGTTCTCCATGATTGTATGAGTGTTGTCCAGTCTTGATGTTTGATGGTTCTACCATGATAGTTTCCACTTGTGTATGAGCTGCTCAGTACTGTTTGTGGACTGGTTCTACATGATGTCTCCAATGTGTTATAGCGTTGACTTTCTGTGATGTGTTTCTCATGAGTTCTCCATGTGTATGAGTGTCGACTTGTCAGTTGTGATGGTTCTACATGTTAGTATAGTTTTAGACTATTCTCTGATGTTTCTCCATGGTGTATGATGCTGTTAGTCTGTACTGTGATGGTTCTTTTCTACATGATGTTCTCCTGTGTTATGAGTGTGTTGACTGTGATGGTCTTTCTAAACTGGACTGTTCCCTGTGTATGAGCGTGTTTAGCTTGTGATGGTTCTACATGATGTTTCTCCATGTGTATGAGTCTGTCAACTCAGTGTGGTGTATGTGTTCTCATAGTGTATGAGCTGTTTAGACTGGTTGATGGTTCTTTCTACATGATGTTCTCCAGTGTGTATGAGATGTTGTTTATGTACTGATGTTCTACATGGTTCTCCATGTTATGAGCTGTTAGACTGATGGTAATGTTCTCCATGTGTCATGAGCTGTTAGCCTGTGCTGGTTCTACATGGATGTTTCTCCTTAGAGTTTAGAATGTATCTGAGTTCTTGTGAGCTTTCGATCTGTGATTGTACTGAGTCCCTGTGTATGAGCTGTAGTCTGTGATGGTTCTCATGTGTTGAAGCTCATGTTAGTACGTATGAGTTCTCTGTTGATGTTCTTGATGTTAGATTTTCCATGTGCTATGAGCTTCGATTATGGTTCTCCATGTGATGTTTTCCATGTGATTATGAGCTGTCGTCTTGATGGTTCTACATGTATTCTCCCTGTGTTATGAGCTGTTAGTGCTGTGATGGTTCTCCATGTTATGAGCTGTTCAGACTGTGAGCTGGTTCTACATGATGTTTCTCCATGTTATGCTCTGTTAGTTAGTCTGTGATGGTTCTACATTTGATGTTCTCCCTATGTGTTAGAGCTTATGGTCATGTGTATGCTGTAGATGTGATGTTCTACATGATGTTCTCCAGTGTGTATGAGACTCCGTCTGATGGATGGTTCTACATGATGTTCTCATGTGATGAGTGTCAGTCTGTTGATGTTTCTACATGAGTTTCTCCATGTGTCTGAGCTGTCCGTGACTGGGATGGTCTTACATGATGTTCTACATTGTTGTATGAGCTGTTAGACTGTGATGGTTCTTAATGATGTTCTCCATGTGTATGATGCTGTTAGACCTGTGATGGTCTTAAATGATGTTCTCCTGTGTATGAGCTGTTAGACTGTGATGGTTCTTACATGATGTTCTCCTATGCTGTTAGGCTGTATGTAAGTTCTTCATGGTTAGCTGTTAGACTTGTGTCAATTGGTTCATGTATGCCTTTAGTCTTGAGCTAATTTCTCCCTGTGTATGAGCTGTCCACTCTGTGTAGGTTTCTACATGGATGTTCTCCAGGTTCTTACCTGGTTCTACAGAGCAGCTAGGTTTGTCCTCAGAGCTCTGTTCTCCTGCAGATGCTGTCCACCCTGCTCCTGACTGACTGCACTCTGTTAGCTCTACCTGCAGTACCCACGCACACGCAGACAGGATGGGCAGGGCAGAGAAGATCGCGAGAGGGAGGGAAGCGAGAACAGATAACGGAAACCAACAAAGAAGACAACCACACAAAGTTGAGCAAGAAAACAAGAAAAGGGAGGAACGAACGAATAGAAACAGACGAGAAGACAGAGATGCAGTGGAGCAGGTAGGAGAGCAGGAAGCAGAGGCAGGAGGAAAGGAAACCGACCTTGATCATTGACAGGGCGCCTCTTACGAGAAAACTTAGAAAACAGATTTTCTTACAGTTTGACTTCAGCTCCTCCCTTAACCCTCGCCTCCTCCCCCCTGACACGCCACCGCGATGATTCTTGTTTGCCCAATGAGATTCGAACGCTTCAGAGTTCCCAGTCAAGGTTTGTAACCTGCGTGAGCACGTGTACAGTGTGTGTACAGGTGTGTTAAGGTTGTGTGACAGGTGTGTGTTCAAGTGCTGCCCACTTGACAAACACTGTTAAAGGAGGTTACTTTGACCTCGCCTAACCTTCCACTTGTTTACTTGTGTGTGTGTGTGTGTGTTGTGTGTGTGTGTGTGTGTGCTGTACCTGTCCTTCAAGCGTGTGTCACAGTCAGTTCCTGTTCCTTCTCTTTGCTCCTGTAAGTGCTCTCTTGAGTTCACTGACACCTGAAACAAAACAAACAACACCTTGAATGATCGAAGAAACCCATTGGCTGTTGGTCACTCTCCACCTGCTTGGCTGTGAGTCACCAGCTCTCCCCTGATTGGGCTGTTGAGTCACCGAGCTCTCACCTGATTGGCTGTGAGTCACCGAGTCCTCACCTGATGCTGCTTGCCATGAGGTCGTGACTTGTAGGTTGTGGATGGGAGTGTTCATGTGGCCTTCAGCTCTTCCTCTTCCTTTGGTGGATCTCATCTATCTTGTCCTGCGACAAATACCAATGAACATGTAACATTGCCACGACCACACAGCTGTAGTAGTAGTAGTAGTTAGTAGTAGTTTAGTCGTAATGTAAGCCAGAGAGTAGTTATAGTAGTAGTAGCATTAGTAGTATTAGATTAGCTAAAGTCAGTAGTGTAGTAGCACCGTAGTAGTAGCATAGTACGTCGTAGTCAGTGTTAGTAGTAGTAGTAGTATTCAGCGCAGCAGTAGTAGCGTGTCTAGTAAGCAGTAGTGTTCGCAGGTCAGTAGTAGCAGCAGCAGCAGTAGAGTAGCAGTATGTAGTAGTAGAGCAGGCAGTAGTCGAGCAGTCAGTAGTAGTTAGAGTAGCCTTAGTAGTGTAGTTCGTAGTATGTCTGTAGTAGAGTAGTGTAGTATAGCAAGAGTAGCAAGTTAGCAGTCGCAGTAGCAGTAAGTAGTATTGTATAGTTACAGTAGTAGAGTATAGTCTAGAGTAGTAGTCGTCAAGTAGCAGTACGTAGGTTAGCAGTGAGTAGCGTAGCCTTAGTTAGTTAGTAGTAGGCCGTATGTAGCCGTAGTAGTAGTAGTTAGAGTAGTAGTGTAAGCGAGTAGTAGTAGTGAGTAGTCAGTCGTAGTTAGTAGACAGTAATTAGTAGTAGTAGTAGTAGTAGCAGTAGTAGTAGTAGTACTGAGTGTAGTTGTGACCTGCTGTCGTTGTACAGAGCCTCCTTCTCTCCCTGCAGACGCTGAAAACTGAAGAACAGAAACAAACTTCATGTTCATGTTTGTTTGATCTGTGCTACAGGAGCAAAGAGGAGCTGCAGCATCAAGATCACAACTAAAATATTATAAACTGAGAAAACTAAAAATATATAAAAATATATCAAACTGACAAATCTGACATCGTGTCTCACCTCTCCTGTTTCTTCTTTAACTTGTCAGACAGCTGGAGGACAGACAGACAGTTTTTGTATTATTCATATGTTCCGTCTTATAAATTATTAATCAGTGATGACGTTTGATGTTATTGATGAACTTTTACCTTTGCTATCTCTTCCTGTAGTTTGCTGATTTCAGCCTGTTTGGACGCCTGCAGACAGGAAACACGTTTACGTCACATGATCACAGACAGGTGTGTGTTTATACAGGTGAACAGGAGACAGATGATTCTATGTTCATCACTTTAAAATGTCACAGTGATGTCACAGTGATGTCACATGATACAGAGCTGAGGTCAGCATCATTCAGAACATGTTCACTTTACCAGTTATCTATAACTGAACTATAGATAATTCAACTATAAATAATTCAACTATAGATAATTCAACTATAGATAACTATATAATTCAACTAATAGATAATTAAACTATATGATGGAACTATAAATATCTAAAATTAAACTTAGATATTAACAAACTATGTTAGTTAATATAATTCAACTATAGATTAATTTAAACTATAGAAATTAAACTATAGATAACTATAGCTATCTAAAATTAAACTATAGATAATTAAACTATAGATTACTATAATTCAACTATAGATATGTTTAATGTTCACATGATGATGAACGTCTGTGCTCAGTGTGATTAAAGATCTTCAGTTTGCTCCTCGGCTAACATTTATGTTCCTGTCATGAATTAATTAGTTTCCCCTCTCACATGTGACTCTTTGATCTTATCTATATTAATATTTGATGTTCGCTCTCATGTGAAGCCTTTAAACACCTTCACACACTTGTGCAGATTAAATATCATCGTGATGCAGCAGAGTGATGTTCACACATCTGTACAGAGGTCAGCTAACAGCTACATTCATTATATGTGACCGTCTAATTCAGGGCTGTCCAAAGTACGGCCCGGGGGCCAATCACAGCCCACAGTCAGATGTCATGCGGCCCTCAGCTTCATGTTTATAATATATTATTTATGGCGTGCTGTCAGATACTGTGTGACTGTTTGTCTTTTACTGTTGGCATGATGAAGCATCATCTGTATAACATATATATCAGGATGATCTTCGGGGTAATACAGATCCACGGGCTGAGTTCAGCAGCCTCGCTTCCTGTCCGTGGGAATCATCAAAACGGCAGTCTGATGAATCGTCTAACAACAAACAGGACCAGAAGAGTTTCTCTTTCTTTCCTTCTTCTTCTGTTTTATACTTTAAAGTGAGGGGTGTGTAGTTTCATTAATTTGATTTATGCTAAATCACGCAGTCGTTCTTGTTGGATCTGGAGCTTCGAGACTTTGCTCACTATTAAACATGTTTCTAAAACAATCAAAACACCATCAATCAAGAGTGCGCTCAAGACATTAACTAAGCGTACACCAACCCGTGAGGTATATAAACACTATAGCTGTGTTACGTTGTCATATTATCATCATCATACATCATTCATGGTTATATACTCCTAAGAGTTAACGATGAGCGAAGTTGCAAGCAAGACCATTTATTGCAGCGCGTAGCAGCACGCTGCTGGTGCTCAGGGTACTATGGACACACAAACGTTACGAGCGATTGAAGAATGATGCTTAGAAATCGCGAGGAATTTTTCATGGCCGTTTCATTATCCTATGACTTTATCTATTTAGATACATGTTCAGTTTTTCACTCATAGGATCTAAGTTATGCTTGACAGAGCTGCCAAAGTTGAAATCAACTTACATCAATGGCACTTTAATCTCATTATTATGGATCAGTATATGATTCTGACAATATTAACCACTGTGTAAAGGAGTATCACATCTAATGTCAAACGGACTGAATAAGTTGGTTCAAACACAGTGCTCAAGATCGTCAGCACAGTGGTGTCACTACCATCCAAGACCACAGACTGATAGGACCACTAGACGAGGAGGAGACCGAAAAACAGGATAATAAATGAGGAGACAGGACCAGCACAGATAGATTAGTGTCTAACAGCTGAGTGATGGTGACTGGAAATGTGGGAAGGTCAGAGAAGGCAGGTTGACTTTTTGCATGCTGCAAATCAAATACCGGCGGACGACAAAACGGGGAGCACAGAGGTGAGGCGCGGTGGGGCTGAAGCAACATGCCCGATACCGGGCGAGGAAACAAAGATGGACGAGCTGGTCGAGTGTTTATAGGTTCATGGCCTTAAACGGACTACCCTGCTGAGGGAAGCAGGCAGCGATAACACCGTTAGGTCTGGAGCAGAAGAAGAGCAGAGAGAGAAAAATAGAGTATACAATAACAGCACAGAAAGACAAAAACAGACAACTTAAGGAAAGGGGAATAATCGGAATAGACATAGCAGCTCTATGATAACCAAACAACATCAAAAATAAGCATATTGTGTAACCAAGAGACTTGGAGAGGGCAACTGAACAACCGTGAGCAGGATGGAGAGAGTAGGCTGGCTGTAGGGAGAAGGTTGCACAAAAAAACCTGGACGGTAAATGACAATCACAACACCTGACACGGCGACTGGGACAGGGCACGGGACAACAAGGCCTGACACACAAACAAACAGAAAAAATAAAAAAATAACAGGCCAGAACACTAAACATAGAAACAAACACACATAACCACAAACACCACTGAGCAAACCATGAACAACAACACACACAACACAGTAAAAAACCTTAAACAACCATGCGCAAAGCAAACACAACAAACCACAAACACACAAGCACCACACCCCTGTGACAACACACACAACACAGACAACAGCCAGCCGTTTGAGCCGAACCGTCGCGAGCGACCACGTATCATCTCAGCAACAGTCAGCCACACTGGACACACCCGACCTCACAGCATTCGCGACATCACACACACAATCCCCATTCACACGTCCTTAAAGATTTGCATGATTTGTCTTGCTGTACCTGGCTTGAATCCCAGTTTTTTATATGAAATTCAGTATGAATGAAATAGTATTAGGGGGCGGCCCATACGCATTTTGCAATTTCGAAGACTTCGTGATGGCTGTGCTTTATATCCGTTTTGTGTAATAAGAAGTGATGTAATAATTTTAACTAATATAGAGCAGATCAGTGCCCAACTCACTTCTTTTAATAAGGGAGTGCCAGACCCCGACATTAGTTGGTGTGTTAAGATCCACCTCTGGCAAATATATAGTTATAAAAAATAGAGAGAGGGATCCAAATACAAAATGTAGCCGAATGTCCTAAAAAGATGAGAAGATTTACCCAAACTGTAAATCTAAACCAAGGCGAGGATGTGAGCAGAAGCTAAACAATGCAGACGTAGAACAAATCGAAACCAATCAGAACGTGAACAAATCTAAACCAAATTCACACAATTGAACTAAATCGACACCCCAATCAGACGAGAAAAATCTAAACCAATCAGTACGTGAACAAATCTAAATCAGTTCCTTTCGCTTTACATGTCCCATCGTGGATGCAGATACAATCACGCAATACACGGTAATGAAGCTGTATAATCACGTTTTTAAACTTTGGATGTTCAAACAAGGGTTCACACGTGTAATCTTCTTTTGTACTCTTGCTTCTGCTCAAATAAAACATTGCTGTCAGTAGATTTTTAATAACATATACATCCCAACGTGTGTAGATATGTTTATTCACAGATTCTTTATTAATTAACATTTTACATACAGTCGTCGTGTATAAGATATTTTTATTATTTTGTATTTCATGTAATTGTATATAACATATTTACATTACACGTGTATTAGATAGGTTTATATCATAATGATTATAATAATCATAGACATACACTGTTGTGTTTAGTATTATAGATTTTTTTATTATACATGCCTATATAATCAACTAGATTAAATAGCATACACGAGTGCATAATATAGTTGGATGAATGTAGTATATCAGATAAGGTGAGTAATAAAGCGAGCTACAAAGTGAAATGTACCTACCTATAACAACGTGTTTATATATGCATTGAGTAACAATTTTATATAATTAACATACATAGCACGGGAGTGTAGATTATGGTAAAAGTTCAGATATATAGGATAACATAATCATGACAATCATGTGTGTCCTATATGTTAATAGCAGAGTATAAATAACATATACTACACGTGATCAGATACGTATGTTCCAGATCTATAATAACATAACATACACGTGTATATACGTTGAGTACAATATACCTACATAACCATAACCTACACGTGGTGTATAGTATATTTAAATACAGATATATATAGACAATATACAACCGTGTGTAGATAGTATTTTACAGATTATTAATAAATATACATACAACAGTGTAATCATATGTTATTTTACGATATAATAACAGTATACTAACGTGGTATAGTATATTATACGATAATAATAAATCATACATACACGTGGAGTAGAAGTTACACGATATAGATAACATACATACAACACGCGTGTATATACTGTATACAGATCATAATAACATAAGACATACACGTGTATAGATCATATGTTATACAGATATAGCAACAAACAGATACATTGCACGTGTACTCACTATATGCTTTATACACGATATAAATACACCAATCATACAACACGGTGTAATGATGAATACGGTATAGACAGATTATATAATAACACTATATAATGTTCAGTATCACCAAAAACATATACTCGC
>NW_020856163.1:0-1203 GCF_000972845.2 Larimichthys crocea
AAGAGAAAGAAGAGATGGAGAGGAAGGAGAGAGAAATAATGGAAAGGGAGAGAGAAGAGATGGAGAGGAGGGAGAGGGAAAGGATGGAGAAGGAAATGGAGGAGAAGAGAAAGAGGTTGGAAAAGGAGAAAGAAGAGATAGAGAGGAAGGAGAGAGAAATGATGGAGAAGGAAATGGAGGAGAGGAGAACGAGGTTGGAAAAAGAGAGAAAAGAGATGGAGAGGAAGGAGAGAGAACAGATGGAGAAGGAAATGGAGGAGAAGAGAAAGAGGTTGGAAAAGGAAAAAGAAGAGATAGAGAGGACGGAGAGAGAACAGATGGATAAGGAAATGGAGGAGAAGAGAAAGAGGTTGGAAAAGGAGAAAGAAGAGATAGAGAGGAAGGAAAGAGAAAGGATGGAGAAGGAAATGGAGGAGAAGAGAAAGAGGTTGGAAAAAGAGAAAGAAGAGATGGAGAGGAAAGAGAGGGAAAGGAAGGAGAAGGAAATGGAGGAGAAGAGAAAGAGGTTGGAAAAAGAGAGAGAAGAGATGGAGAGGAAAGAAAGAGAAAAGATGGAGAAGGAAATGGAGGAGAAGAGAAAGAGGTTGGAAAAAGAGAGAAAAGAGATGGAGAGAAAAGAAAGAGAAAGGTTGGAGAAGGAAATAGAGGAGAGACAAAGGTTAAAAAATGAGAGGATAGAGATAGAGAGGGAAACGGAGGAGAAGAGAAAGAGGTTGGAAAAGGAGAAAGAAGAGATGGAGAGGAAGGAGAGAGAAAGGATGGAGAAGGAAATGGAGGAGATAAGAAAGAGGTTGGAAAGGGAGAGAGGAGAGATGGAGAGGAGGGAGAGAGAAAACATGGAGAAGGAAATGGAGGAAAAGAAAAAGAGGTTGGAAAGAGAGAGAGAAGAGATTGAGAGGAAGGAGAGAGAAAGGATGGAGAAAGAAATGGAGGAGAGGAGAACGAGGTTGGAAAAAGAGAAAGAAGAGAGGGAGAGGAAGGAGAGAGAAAGGATGGAGAAGGAAATGGAGGAGAGGAGAACGAGGTTGGAAAAAGAGAAAGAAGAGAGGGAGAGGAAGGAGAGAGAAAGAATGGAGAAGGAAATGGAGGAGAGGAGAACGAGGTTGGAAAAGGAGAAAGAAGAGATGGAGAGGAAGGAGAGAGAAAGGATGGAGAAGGAAATGGAGGAGAAGAGAACGAGGTTGGAGAAAGAGAAAGAAGAGA
>NW_020856164.1:0-926 GCF_000972845.2 Larimichthys crocea
GTTAAGGCCAATGACACGTGTCTGTAAGTGTGTGTGTGTGTGTGTGTGTGTGTGTGTGTGAGTGTGTGTGTGTGTGTGTGTGTGAGAGAGAGAGAGCAGGAGAGACGCTGAAAAACTGAAATTTTACTTGAAAGTTCAGGAAAACTTGCATCCAAAGACAAACCTGCAAAAAACTGAAAGGGTCGTTTTGGAAACTGAACGCTTAAATTTGATCAATTATCGATATAAAATCAATACTGTGACACACATTTTAAATAATTCACGATCGGGGAACTGTTAATTTGACCGTTTCCTTGAATATGAGCATCAGAGTCTTCGCTCGTCAAAGTTTCCGAGCGCATAAATCACAAAACCCTCGTGAGGTTGCTCGATACGTTGACAGGGGTCGCGGAGGCTATAAATAAAAGATGTTGCACTCGAATGCACCGTTACAGACCTCTCAGCCAATCTGGCCTATTTGTGTGGGCTTATTAGATTCCAGGCAGGAAACACTGTAATCCATTGGTAGCTCCCTTTACGCCACACGTTGAAAAAGGGTACAAAGGTATGACTAATTAAAATCTTAACAACACTAATAGCCTCAATTATGAGAATTCTGCAAGCTAAAACTGAAGCACAGGCTCGGAGAGGCCGGCACGACGCAACACCGCGTCTCTAATTAACCTCTTAACCGTCGCTCTGTACTGAGATATGAACTGATGCTCTCCTGTGGATTACACTCATAATCCTCAATTAGCTTATCATATATATGAACTTGCGTGCGGTGGGATTTAGAGGGAAGTACAAGCAGGACTGACGTACGTCGGCGTGAGCTTAGACTAGGCTACATGATGCGACAGCGGATGTTATTGATCTGTGGTAAAACTACAAAGTTCAGAAAATGGACTACAAAACATCTGAGATACTTCTCCTTGTGCGCTCTTGCA
>NW_020856165.1:0-605 GCF_000972845.2 Larimichthys crocea
TTGCTAACGCTCGGCCAACAACAACATGTCAGACACGTTGTCATGTTGTGGTTTTAGCTTGGCAGCGTGTCTTGTGTGGATGACATCACATGACATCACATGACATCACATGACATCACATGACATCACATGACATCACATGACATCACATGACATCACATGACATCACACTTTGTCAGCCAGGAGTCATTAACTATAATTATTATCACGAGCAAAACATGATGTGGACGTGTAATGAGGTCAGCAGCTAACATGCCACTAACTTATGTATGGTCCAGCTCAGGTTCTGGCACAACACCACGGTTGGCCTGTAAACCTCTGTGTGTGTGTGTGTGTGAGTGTGTGTGTGTGAGTGTGTGACATGAGCCACAAGAGAACAATCAGTCGGAGCGACAGAGTGATGAGGAAAGGTGTGAACAGATGGATGACATAACTGGAGACGTAAAGGAGGCAGAAGCAGATGTGCTGGAGGGATTCGGGTGGAGGCAGAGTGAATGGAGACGGACGGAGCGAGTCAGGCGCTGTCAGCGCCGTCTGAACTGAGCTGAGAGAATAAGTGGTCGGATTAGATGGAGCAATGCCGAGGAGGAGGAGGAGGAGGAGGA
>NW_020856166.1:0-579 GCF_000972845.2 Larimichthys crocea
TTGCCAGAGTTCTCTGCATTGGCACTAATAGCAGTATAAAGAATGAGTGACGTCACCCGTTTCCGAAGCTGAAAACGTGTGCACCGCCATGTTGGCTGAACTGCTTCTTCCGCCTCCCAGCTAATCTAAATATCTGCAAAGACGCGGATCATTGGTGGACCTGTGGCGGGATGAATGACGCCTGGGTGCTCTAACAAGCCGTCTGTAAAGGCAACTACCTGTCAATCAAAGTGCATTCTGCAGAACTTTCAGCCTTAATATAATGTGAACAGGTGAGTTGTATATAAATTCACCCAGTACAGTTGTCATGAACGGGAAAATTAGCTATAGAGACCAAAACTGTTTTTTGTACCAGGCTGTAAACATGTTTATTTCTGCTGTGAAGTTGGACATTTGAACATGGGGACTTATGGAGACTGACTCACTTCTGGAGCCTGTTTTAAGTGGACGCTTGAGTAGTACCCAGCCACGGATGTTGCTGCTTGGTAGGCACCCAGACTTTGTTACTGGACCAGAAGCGTGAAGCTAAAGTTGGTCTAAACGAGGCCTCGTGCTGGTTTATGTACAGATTAAACAAAC
>NW_020856167.1:0-519 GCF_000972845.2 Larimichthys crocea
TAACAACATAATCTTACAGTATCAATAAGAATAAAAAGACGGGTACAATTTTGGTGGAGATGATCTAAAATACAAAGTTTATGACTATGTTTTTTTTTTACTGAAATCTTGATCATGCGCTCTGGGTCCTTCTGGGCTCTGACTGAGCTGTCTTCATCTTTCAGATGCATCTCCACTATTCACCTGTGTTTTACCACTGCTTTCCTCACATGGAGCTTTTTTTTAGATGAGGCCGAATCTAACATTAACTTTGTTGATCCATTTAGTGTGCTTTTATGTCTGCAGCGTGCTGTGTTTGCTTGAAATGTGTTTCATATATGAGTGTCGACATAGACGGTGTGCGGGATCACACAGGAAAAAACACAACAGATTTCCGGCACTGGAATGCAGATTTCAAAAGCAGAACATACTGACTGTATTTTGTATACCTTATATTTCACGTCTATCCTTCTCGCCCAATGCGTCTATGAGCCCATAGACATAGTGTAGCGACACGGAACAATGAAGCTACGAAGCAAC
>NW_020856168.1:0-759 GCF_000972845.2 Larimichthys crocea
GCCACACCTGTCCACACCTGTGTGTTCGCTGCTCGGATTCCACGGCATTTACAGCCTCACACACACGCTCCCACTCACGTCTTTTTTTGGTCATATTTATCCCTGTTGACAGGGTACCAAACATAATCTCCACTTCATTCACTAGAATCTTTAGCTTAGACTCTGTGAAATTAATTTTCTTTCCTTTGTTCATCGCGTTATCTGATCGGACACAGAGGTGAATTTCAGGTCCAGGGCCTATTTAAATAGATTTGCATATGTAAATGGGGCGTGGACAGGGAGGAGTTGCACGTGCGCTCAATTCCACGTTGATTGGGATGTACAAAAGAAACGTGCTTGGATCCATGCGAACGCACACTTTGATACATCTGAATATTTTTGTGCGTACGACAGTTTCCGGGTTCTGGCGTACGGCAAGTTTTAGTAGAAAATCCACGCAAGTATTCGTACATGAGGCCCCTGGACTCTGAGGAGTTTTTGAAGAGGCTGTATTTGAATGCTTGTTTTATTTTATTGTAAATAAAAGTTCTTGCTGGTTGTTTCATTTGTCTGAACTTTTTACTAAACTAAAACAAAACTTTTCAACTTTTGTGTTTTACAGTATATATTTTAAAGATTTTTGTATGGTCTTATTTATTTTACTAGTCTTGTGAATTGCATACCTAATTTAAAATATTTGCAGTGACAGTGTGGCTCTTAGAAAAACAGACAGTGGAAACAATCTATTTCAATTAAAATAATTACCACTAATTATTATAA
>NW_020856169.1:0-3658 GCF_000972845.2 Larimichthys crocea
AAGGTGATACGACATCTGGTTCGTGATATGAAGCACGTACAGTTACAGCCTAGATCGAAGACAATACCTAGCAACGCCATGTACTTTTCTGCAACGCATGTAGCAGAACAGCTGCGTTCCATGATGGGGATGTCGCCGCGCATTTTCTGGGGAACCTACAGGAGAGCCGAATCATCTTCGCGGTATCAAGAGATGATGCTACGTCTACGAATGAAAAGCGGAAAGTTTACCAATCCAGAAATGAGAAAAGGAGAGTTTCTAATCCTTGCTGCAATAATGCATTGCACGGGGGATGTCGGTTTTGGATACCTGTTTGAAGTTATACTGACACAGGGGAGGAAAAATCGTGGGACGTTTGATAGACTTGGGTTTACAGTCGGAAGGGTCCCATTTCTACGAGATCCAAGGTACGGCCTACATTCAGCAGCAGGTGAACGAGTGGGGTTCGTACGGCTGCCCAGATCTTGGTGGACCTCGTGAGGTCACCCGAGCACTGACAAGGAGAAAGGGAGGACTAGGCAATGGGGCACATTAATGCATGAAGACAACCCAACAAAGATGATGGGTACGGGTAGAGACTGGAGATTCAATGGATAGAAATCGTAACTTGGTATATGCGTTGTATAACATTTATTTTTTTTTTTTGTTGTTACTAGTGGTATACCTTCACTGTATCATTCAAAGTTTCTTCTGTGTTATACTTACAAAAGGTGTCGCTGTATCATATGGTGAGAATAAAAAGGTTTGAGACAAATGTTGTTGAGATGAAGTGTTTTAAATTGAAAGATCTATAATAACAACGACAAAGTTAAGGAATAAACAAAGTAAACCCCTGTACAGCTAAGGAAAACGGGGGTATTTTCATTTATGGAGAAAACAGGAAACCAGAAGGGAACGGTGAAAGCCTGGTACTATACTCTCAGCAGTCTCTCTGTTACGTTGTTATTCTTCTTGTTAAGTTGTTATTCGTCTCGTGTCTCTGCTCCACGTAGTACTCCGCTACCTCTATCTCAGCAGGCACCTGTACTTGAGAGATAAAAGAACACACAAATTAATAGTCAAAATAAATGCGTACTTGAGGTGATGTCTTATCATTAAGTACAACGTTACATTATTCATCGCTAGTTTTTTCGTTCGTTTTTTGAGCAAGTATGAGGCAATGGATATTGGGCGGAGGTGGTTTCGCGTAGTGAGAGCTTGCACACGACAAGACAAGGGGGTAGCGGGGAGCTCATTCTCAGCAAATGACAGGCCTGAGGTTTCTTCTATTCAGTCGATAGACATGATGACATCATCCTGAAGTAAGAAATCACATGTAGCCGTTGAAATGGGTCTGTAGCCATAGGACTCGGTCCACTGATGTATTAAAAACTATGCAAGTTACGTCCCGAAGTGTCAGGTGATGGTAGATCTCCTGGGGTGAGATTCACATCAGAAAAATGTACAAAAATTAAGAATACGGCATATTGAACAAACACACGATTTGAACAAGCGAGATGGGATGCCATACCGGGCTCAGCGAGCTGTCGGTTTCGACGCCACTCTCCATTGCCGTGCGATTATGAGTGCGAAATGACCATTCGCCTGTTTAGGCATACACTAATATCCCGTCCTCACGCAAGTTTCCTTACAGTACACTGACAGCGAGCGGAGAAAGTGTATTTTTTTTTGGAGCCGAGATCTCATTATCCCTTCCAGACGTCATTTGCGCCCAACCGACATGTTTCTAGTACTTCTGCCCAGCCCAGACCTTCAAAGACCAAACCAAAGCCATTCTGTCACTGACTGAGCTGGGGCAAACATTTCCCCATACACATTCATCTTTATTATTTTCTTTGTATGTACTTAAGCAGATACACGTGTGTGAGATTTGCAAGCATCCAAACTGTACTGTACACTTTGGTTTATGACCATGAGATACCATGAAATAAATGCAACGAACAAGCTTTTGTTTTCACATCACATCTCGCTTTATTCGCAATTCACATTTGATCATCACAAAGTCATACACATCTACACATCGTAATAAAACTCAAACCAGTCCTGTAAAGACATCGTGTAATTATTCAACATAAACCCCAATGGCATTCTCCTGATCAACACGTCGTTGCTCAACTGCTTAATGTTGACCAGACCGTCTTGTTGTTGTTGTTGTTGTTGGTGTTGTTCATCATGTCCCTCCACACTGCACAAGTCATGACTGAGTTTTCTGTGAATGTCCGAGAGAGTCAAGCCATAGATTATGGTTAGGGACAAACGTCCAGTGATTTCACCTATGTTTGCTGAGGGACTCTCGATCAAGACTTTGACGTTAGAGGTCTTGTTGTCTATGATGGCAAAGTTGTCCGCGTACTCGCTCATGGTCTGGTACAGGGAGGTGACGCGTTTCATGAGTTCGTACGGGATTGCGACGTTCCCGTTCTTCTGTCTAGGAGGGAAAGATGTGCAGTCGAGCTCTTGAAAGGTTCGGTCGGCGGCCATCTCCTCTGTGACTCTGTTCAAAACGTCCAAATTGTCAAGGGAAGCGGATCTCAAGAGAGTCAGGAGGTTTCGGAGAGCCACATAGTCCTCGTCGGCGCAGGGTCGTTGAGGTTGAAGATGGAAGGATGAGACACGTAGTCGTCCTCGCAAGACGAGAAGTAGGAGAGTCTGTCGGGTCCTTCCATAACGCAGGCGAAGCCAATCTCTGAGCACACGTCGCAGGTGAATTCAAACTCCCCTCGGGTAGAGTTGACGAGGATATCGAAAGCCCCTCTCGCTCTGTCCGAGACCCAGAGGCTGCTCGACATCATGAACGCTAAGACGTTGGCGAGAGCCTGTTTGTTGTCTTCGTCGCACACAGGAGGGGATCGATCGAAAGGTACGGTGTCGGTGCCTGCTATCGTCACGTAGGATCGACAGACAGTCTCGACATGCCACTTGGAGGAGAGCTTGCACGGGTCGTTTGTTAAGACCCTTTTCTTGTTTTCATCGAGCACGGTGAACTTGACCGGTATTTTTTCCAAGGTAGGTACTTTGCTTGTAGGCAGTAACACTCATGTTGTCGATCACAAACAGAGCGCTGCACCCGTAGCAAGGTATGAGTTCGCGCAAATCGATCTTGAACACAGTAGGCTGATTGGCCTGAGTGACTCTAGTCATGGTGTGAGAGAAAAAGTGTACTCCCTTCCGCCTGAGAAAGGACATCTCTTTGAGCCGCGTGACTCTGGAGTATGATCGTTCGTGATTGAGCCGTCAGAGTCCTCGGGTTGGCTAGGCTAGTCTGAGCGTTTGGGCTATTGCGCCTCGAGGTGAGAGGTGAGGCCAGCTAGGCTACTCGATGAGGCGCCTCAGTTCGAATATGTCATTATACCTGATTTTCCGGCCTGCGGTCCAGGGACTGAGGAGGACAAGCTTTAGGTCGGCTCAGCCACAGTCTTTCGCTGACGCACTGTCCTATCTTTCTCTTCTTGTCTGGCCCGTACACGTACTGGATCAGCTGTGTCCCGGCACCTTGTTTGCAAACAGGACACCGTAAAATTTTTTACAGCCTGTGCAATGGTATGTGACCTTTTCGCGATCCGCTAGTGTTGGGCCAGACGTCCAACGACTCCTCTTGCCAAGCTCAACTCTGGTGGCCTTCTTGAGCCCTTCTTCTCTTGTTGAAGGTCTCAATCCC
>NW_020856170.1:0-5997 GCF_000972845.2 Larimichthys crocea
TTAAAAAAAAAAAAAAAAACACAAAACGTTAAGCTACATAAAAGGTGGGACGGATCTACGGTCATTCAAAAGTGGGGGTGTCATGACACACCTGACACACCCACTATCTGCGCCCCTGCTTGTGGTGAATGTGTGAGACCTGTTGCAAGGGCAATTGTGAACCTGCTCCAAGACCAGCTGAAGGAGGAGGTGAGGCGAGCTGCTCTACAACTGATGAACAAGGAAAAGCTGATGGAGTGGATTAAACTCAACATGTGTGACCAATGCTTGTGCAAAAAGGATCAGCTGGATGGGTTGTTAAACATGGTGAAGAACACCAAAGAACCTGGGCTGATGCAATTGTCATCATCTCTGATTCTGATAGTGACTCAGGTACTAAAAGGGAAGAAGTGCACGGAGTGTCTGAAGGCTGGGCACCCTGTCCACAGTCCAGTTGATTGTGCTCTACAGAGAATGATGACTCTTCTGGCGATGAAACCGAAGTCATACCACTACCTGACTAGGAGCCTTGCCCACAACCTCACGAAGCAGAGCTACTTAGCGAGCAGATTAATCAGGGATGTGGTACTCCTGCAGGACCAGTTGGATCTAGACCCAATTCTCCAGGAACAACTACAAGAGCCTCTGAACGAGTCAAGCGGCCTGCAAGAATAAACGTTAAGGAAAAGACTATTTCAATGTAAAAACATTGCTATGCATCATCAGGCCCATGAGTAGAAACCTACGACCTCGAGAGTACCTAGGGATTATTTCACACTGTACTTTCATTCTTAGGTGGCTGGGATGTTGGTGTATTACATCTTGTCGGGAGGATGCCATCCTTTCTACGACGACGTCCCGTACAGCTACAAACGAAACATATGCATGGAAAAGTATAGTTTGACCGAAGTGAAAGACCGAGCAGCGCAAGACCTAATCGAGTGGATGCTCTGTCCCATACCGGACTGCAGGCCCACCATAGACGAGTGTTTGGGACATGCGTATTTGGCCCCTTAAAATGGTTTGTGGTAAAGGACGTTGGAGGAACAAGAAAGCACAAACGAGAAGAAAGAGCTAAGGAAACCGAGCTAAAGTGACTAACTCACTCAAGCGTGTTATGTATCAATGTAGTTTCAATAAACAAACGATGAAAAATGTTCATGGTTTCATTCATTTATTCAAACAAGATTGTAATGACATTACTGATTTTTGGAGAGTAGGTTTGTGTTGAAGAGTCAATATTCTTTTAACGGGACCAGTACCAGTACATAGATTATTTCTTTCTAGCACCACCCTGACAGAGTCAGTGACAGACTCGCCTGTTGTCCAGTAATAGACTTCCAGACAGGAAGTCTGAAGCTAATCGGTCTCTTCTGTATCCTTCGGCCAGACCCAAGTGTGATCGCTCATGTGTTTCATGTACGGTATCAACTGCAAGTAGATCAGAGTGTGGTTCTCCCGATAGAACTCTGTGATTGTACGGTGCAGGTCGACAATCATAGAGTCGCCCGAGACACACGTCCTGAACAGGGGTACCGAAGAGTACGCCACCAGCAGCATGCAGTTCTCTCCCCGAGCCACGCAAGGGTTGTATTTTCTCCCCAGCTCCCTGGTGATAGCGGTGGCCACGTCGTACGCCTTGTCACGCATGATGTAATTGGTGATGGCTTCCCAGTCCCTCTCGAACACGCTGGAATGGTCTGTTATCTTCTTCATGAGCTCGGGACTGATGTCAACCTCATCAGACATGTTCCCTAAATAAAGATATTGTTGGGCTCAGGGTACGAGCACATGCCATTCTTTGCGCACACCACGGGGCACCCTGTCTGCGGTGAACACGATGTCCAGTGACCGGAACATTGATGCGCTTCCCGCGTACTGTCACAGAACCGAAACGTACTGCGTTTTTGTGCTCGCATCGGGACTTTGTCTCAAGCTCCACGATCAGCACAACGGCGGTGGAGGTTGATACGGCTCAGACGAAGGTGGTCCGACAAGTCAAAGGTGGTTGAGTAGTATTTCGAGTAGGAGCTGGTGGTATGGAGTACGTCATGTCCTCGAGGCACAGCAGCACGATGTTCCCCTCGTCAGCAAAGTTCGCCAAGAGAGTCTCTCTCCTAGTCCTGGGAAGCTGCAGCCACGAATACACACGATTGCATTGGTGAATGTGTTAGTCTTCAGCATGACCGTCTTGTCATTGATGGGTACACATAGTCCAACGACTTGCCGTTGAATGGCCAATACGTCCCAGTCCCGGATGCCGACTGCTCCAACGTTAGGAGGCGATCTGGTGGCAACACGAGCTCGTCGAGAGCTGTTGGTAGCTCGAGTCTAACTGAATACGCCGTAAACGGAGCCGTGTAGAAAACTCCTTGATCACTAGGGTATGGCTGGGTCCGGCAGAGTGACGGTGTCATGGTTTGAAAGATAGTGCGAGGAGAACAGACAAACAGAACAACTGGAACCTAGACCAGTGCTTTACTTATGATGTAACCTCAGAAGCCCGTCTCTTTTCTTGAGGAGGTGTTCAATTTGAGACCAAATTTCATGCCAATGAAAAACCTTAATTAGACAATGCCTGTCCAAAGTTGTCAGAACAAGTCCAGTGAACTCCTCAAGTTTTTGTAAATCTAATCTCTCTCAACCACAAGCGACGAAGCGTCTCCGTTCACCGAGCCGAGCCGATGCCCAGAGTCAAGAAACCGAGAACCCGATGGAACCCAGTGTTCGTCCGCAGCCCTACGCCCCAGCGATGGCCGTCCAGCCCCAGGTTCAAGTCACCGAGTGTCCCTGTTCACACTGCAAGTCCGAACGCGGGAAAGAACGGGTGTTGCAGGCCTCTGATGACCGTGAAGCAGCCGGTGTGGACCTGACTACCGAGCAAGATTGGGCTCAGCCCCGAGAAGAAACTTTTGGTTGATCAAGTTGTGATTATATCTGACTCTGGTGAAGATACTTGATGAATACGTGTTTAGCGTCATGTTAATGTGCACATGATGAAATAAAGAGACATGTACAAAAAGTTTGCAAGCATTTTATTGTAACCAATTCACACACAATCATTTTCCAACAGACGTGGTTCTTGTCGTTTTTTGCCCTCTTGTGTGTCCTCTGTTAAGGTGGATGTAAACTACACACAACACACGTGTCATCTCATCTCCTCAGTCCTTGTAAGCAACATCACAGGCACCTGCTATGCCAGACGTAGGGGTTTGTGAAATCGCATTGCGGACCCGTCACCATCGAGCTTCGATGTGATGTACTTCTCGTCGGTGACAATTCAGCATTAGGGGAGGGGAACAGAGAAAAGCATTCATCGAAATGGTCTGATCTCCCTTCCTGGACCCGGGCGTCGCTGACATATAGACTTGGAGAAAGGACGGATAACATTGTCCCTTCCTACACTACGACAACCGTGGCAATTACTAAATTATGCGATCGACTCCCCTCTGTCTCAACGTAAACAAACACACACACAACACACAACGCAAATCACACCACCACACACACAAACACATAGGTAAGAGAAAAGGACCCATAAATACCCACCCACTCCAAAGACAGACTAACGAACACAGGAACCCACCACCCTCACGGCATCATGACAAATAAAACAGGAGCCGACCATAGGACATATAATCAGACGGCGTGAGGAAGACAAAGAGACACATGTTGCGGCCAAGAGAGCCCCGCACAGGATTCGCCGACCGCCTCCCTCCCAGCGTGCATTCACTAAGAGCCCATAGAGAGTAGGTATGGTATCCCATGTCGCACAGCGCCATGGAAGCAGAGGAAGTCAGATTGGTGTCAGTAATACAGGGGGGGAAGTCAGGAGGGTCGCCAGCAGATAGATTGGTAGGTTCATATCCAGGATAAAACGTGCCAAAGAAAGGAATTCCAAAAATCTCCAGATGAAGAAGAAATCCTTCCAGATGTGATCCTCGAAGAGGGATAACCGGGCACACACGCTTTATCCTCTTCGGAAAATATATACATATAAATGACTCCTGAAAGGCCAAGTCGGGGGACAACAAGAAGAAGGCTTGGAACTTCTCTTCTCTTCACAATAGTCAACATACACTTGAACCTATAGAAATCTCCTAATATGTACTTTTGAAAGTTCTTTGGGGTCGGCTGTGCTACAGCTAACTCTCATTATCCGTACATCATTTATCATTCTATCTCTTATTTCTCTTTCTTTTTTATTTTCTGTACTTCGTTTTTCCAGTCTATTGCGCTATTTGGCTGGTGAGAATTGCTTAGCGTGAGGGCGTGGCTCTATTTTAACCATAAATTTTTGCTTCCTTAACTTCCTCTGACAATTTCCTGTATTGACAAAACGGCTCCTACAAGCTGATACCGGTAAGATATTACTAATCAAAACCAAACCACCTCTCTCCTCCCACTTCTTCTTCACAGTCCCTCTCCTCTAATCTACCACAGATATCTCACTCCACTCAAAAAAGATAAAAAGAACATAAAGGCCATGCACGCGAGTTTTTACACTGCCATCCTCATCGAAAGCAGAGACCCCTCACAGACAACGAGAAGACGAATTTGGACCACGTCGGTCAACTACATCCACAAACGAAGAATATGTATTATAAGGAAACCAAAGGGACTGTAGAGGATTTGTATTTGAACGAGTCCGCATGTAACCATAAGAGCTCAAACACATACACATCAACCGCAACCATCGTCTGCATGAACCTTTAGCCCTGATGCTGACGTGCTACACTACGGATGGCAAATTAAAAGGTGTCTCGAATACTCCTGTAGAGACATGTGCAAATCTAGGCACAACACCAAAGGGAGGACCCGGCAACGCGCGAACGGAAAGACCGCCTAGCGTGCCACCAACAGGCCCTCCGTCCACCCAGAGCAAATCGTCCAACAAAGTGAACGGTCGACAACCAGACAGCTAGGGCCATCGTTGAGGCCAGAACTGTGATGGGTGGAAGGGCCGCGAGAACTACGACATGGCTATGGCATGTTGCTGAGACTAGTAATCGGAAGTGACGGCGCAGGTAACAGGCTGCGTGAACCGATTCTGATGATCCAGGCAAACCCAAGAACAAGACTGAAACGATCCGCACGTCAAGACTGAGCAAGTGCCCATAGACATGCGAGACGATCACTCACCACTCAACGGACTGCCACCAACTACACAAGCCCAATGACTACTTACTTTACTGCATTACTCTTACTCCTTAAGTAAAAAGTGTGACACACTATTTATCGTCCTGTGGTGTGTATTTTTTTTTTTTATTTTTTTTCATTTTTTTTTTTCTTTTTTTTTAATTTTTTTTTTTTTTTTTTTTTGCTTTTGTATTTATTTTTTTTTTTTTTTTTTTTTTTCATATAAGGATTTTTTTTTTTTTTTTTTTTTTTTGTGTTTTTTTTAAGGATGATATCCAGAGTCCTGGCGTACTAGTCATTGTAATCGGGGGTATCGGCCTGGTTTTGTGTTTTTTTTTTTTTTTATTTTGCGAAAATTTTATTTTTTTTTTTTTTTTTTTTTTGTTTTTTTTTTGTAGTTATTTATTTTTTTTTCATTTTTTTTTTTTTTTTTTTTTTTTTTTTTTTTTTTTTTTTTATTATTTTTTTTTTTGTTTGTTTATTTATTTTTTTTTTTGTAATTTTCCGCAATATAGATACAAACAATGGGGATCAATTTACAAATACAACAACTAACATGAGGAACACAGTTTGAGCTGTGGTACGCTTGGAAACATATATGGGTGGGACGCTGGAACCTCATCGAAAGTAGACGAATGTGCAAAAGGAGCTATCGGCTTTGTCAAAAGACACAGATCTCAAACTGTATGACACAGTGCTCGCAATAGCCCAAGATGAAAAAAGTGTGTGATTTTGACCGACGCAAATCCTGACCAAGAAGCCAACAAACTCTAAACACACCGCACTAAATCAAGGCTGTCATCCCCGAGTCTAAGCCTTCGACGGGACCGCTAAGAAGTGGGGTTTATGTGGCTTATGACTGGGTAAGGAGAAGTTACA